>NC_057805.1:71037465-71040612 GCF_018294505.1 Triticum aestivum
CTACCTTCTGAAAACTCCAGCACTGAACCATGGAACTGGTATTTAGTTAAATACATGGTACATAAATCTCAATCAAACACAAATTGTCAGAGACAGAGTTGCAACTCTGACATATACTCCAAAAGGTTGCAACTTTGACATCATCAAGCACAAAATAAAAGAGACGATGACAACAATTTGCTTCCAAAATTAAAGATCGCAAAATAAGGAGACTGATGACAAAATAGACACCAAAGAATTTGAATTTCTAAGCTAGAATTCTGAAATCGAATGCTTCTCCCACTGCCCACAAGGCCACTACTAGCTAACCTACACACATGATCCCTCTCCAAAAAAGACATATTCAAATTGATTGCGAGGCAGGACAAACCACTGAAGTTTGATTCATGCAATTGTTTTGGGGTCAGTCTTCCCTTATATTACATGGCGATTTCGATTTCGTCAAACGTGCGCAAAGACCAGACCTCCTGGGAGGGACTTGCGCTTACAAATTTGCTTGCCCGGGAAGGGCCGCTTTGCGTTTTCTACGGTAACAAATATTGATCTGCTGCTGCTGCGCGCGAAGGCCCCTCTTTTGTTCAAGCTTGGTTTGTGACTCGCATGTCGCTGAAGCTTCCTTCTGCTCTTCCTCCTCATTGCGCAACTGCTCCTGCTCAGCACACAACATCCCGCCATTTTGATTTAGAAGCATCTGATCAAGAGAACAAAGACTCATGGCAGCATCATTTTCCTCTGAAAAAAATGGTGGTGCATGAGCCACCGCGGCCTCATAGCAAGTCTGCTGCTGCAGCAGCAGAGCCCCGTCCTCTTTGGCAGCAACATCATTTTCATCAGCACAAGAATCACCCCCATAACCACTTTGCTCCAGCGGCGCGCTATTCTCTTCATTCCCGTATCCATCTTGGTCCATCTCATCATCAGAATCCAGAGCCGCCGCTTCATCATCCGCCACAGAGGCCAACGGCAGCTGACTGAGGCATTTTGGTGCTACTGTGACATCCCGAAAATTTTGCCATCTCGACAACGCCCCTCCTAACTTGGAGCAAATTGCCTTGAACTCATCAGACGGGATGTTTTGATCACCATACGTCAACATTTTCGACGTCACTTCCTTAACTTCAGACAGGGATGTTGCCTACACAAATAGTAAAGTAAATTATTACAAGTTGGGCACACTACATACATGAATACGACGAGCAGGGCAGTATGTAAATCATGTCATGTTTCTTATCTTACTGCTATGTACCATGATGCCCCGGCCTCCAAAGAACGGTACCCGCTGTCGGGCACGGTGTATGATTGACCCTGTTGTGGAACAAACTGGTGGCACCTGACCACATCTGTCTGCAGGTACCACTTCATGTATTGCTTGTACGACTTACGGTCGTACGGTCTGTCACTGGGCCACAAGCTGTCATCATCGGAAGCGGCCCTCCATGTTTCTATGTAAGTGTCCATGCTTTGTTTTCTGGCCCAGCCACTGTTAGCTTCACACCTTCTCCTTGACCAACTAAAATAAAAGCAACCAAGTAAGGAAAGGAAAATCATTGTGTGAGGGAGGTCATAGCTTAATTCCAAAGGTGACAACAGAATAGCAAGACCCAAGGAAAACTTACGCGTGGATCTCCTCAGGGACCGGGTTTCCTAGTGGTGGGGGAACTCTTTGCTCGAGATCAAACTGCCTCATGAAGCGCTGAGGAGCATATTCTTCCACATAAATGTCATAAATCAGGTTTCTTTTGGTTAACCAAAATTTTCTGTCCCTCGTGCAAAGGGACGACAAACCACCTGGTGCACGCTGCTGCAGTTTATCCCGGGTATATGGGTTCCAATTGACCCAGCAAGGCCTAAAGATGTCGATGCTCTGTGAGTAGGAGTCATAGCCAACTTGTTTCTCCTTTTTAAACTGAACCAGGAAAGGAAAATTCAAGATTAAATACATGGATGAATTTTGGCACTAGATTTTACTGAGGCTCGCAAACATATATAGGATTTAGTACCTGACTGTTGGTCCAGTACGAACCAACTGTTGGAGCGTCCACATCATCCTTGTAGACACTGCCTGGGTGCTTGAAAAAAGTCTCCGTGGGATGGCCGAGTGTCGACAAATACTCATAACTCCACAGATTGAGCAGAAGTGGGCACCCAACATAACTAGATTTCTTTCCTATCCGCATACACGAATCGCAGTTTGCACGGTACAAACCAGCGAGCACAGCAGAACCATAGCTAATCTCTTGTATGTCCTCTATCTTTGAGTAGGCAATATCCATCGCATACTCAATGAGTCGAGGCTCGACGCAGTCACCATGGGTGCTGGTGAACATTACCCAGCCAAAGAGCCAGAGCACGTATATCTCTACGGCGCACTGGCTCTGCTCCTCGGTAAGTTCCTTCAGCCTGACAAGCTTCCCATACTGCAACAAGAAATCAATTACTGTAAGAACAACATAGCTAGGTACACTCCACAATTACTGGGCATGCTCCCTGTTAGTATGGATTGTTAGGTTGATCTCTTTCCATGTGGGCCCAACGGCCCACCGGGCCCCTGATCCGCGCCCTAATCGGGGGCGCCCAACCACAATATGGTTGACGGGCCCCTGTCACGCAGCGCTACATAAAGAGGTGGGGGCCGGCGGCACGCAGTACGAGGTTAAACCGCGTTGCCAGTCTCCCACCGAAAACCCCGACCCGATCTAGGTCTAGCGCTGACAGTGACGGGAAGCTCCGCCGCCGCCACTGCCTACACATCGCCGTCACCTCCACCTTGCCCACTCTCCGCCATCGCCGAGCGCCCCAGCACCACGATGGCCTCCTCGAGTTCATCCTCTGCTGCACAAGGTAGGTTTACCGGATTTGATCTAGCCTAGTGATCCAGAGGGTCTATCAATGGTATCAGGCCATCTTGGCTAGATGATTTTCGGTAAAAAGATGAAAAAGAGAAAGAAAAAGAACTCCCTCCCCCCCCCCAAGAACCCTAGACAGGGCAAAGTAAATCACCGGAGAAGGCCTCACCGGAAAAGTTGCGCCGCCGTTACGGCCGCGCCATTCCTCTCGATCCGGACGCGCATCGGCAAGCCGAGGCGTCGGACGAAGAACCACCGGAGCTAGCTCAACGGCTTGCCGGAAAAGAAAAGTAAAAGACAA
>NC_057805.1:71643937-71691914 GCF_018294505.1 Triticum aestivum
CAAACACACACACATGCACACACACTACCCGACACCGAAGGAGTAGGGCGGCACCTCGATCTTGATAGTAATCTATCTACTCCTCTTTCAAACACACACACACACACATACACACACACTCGCTAGTTGTGCCTCTGTGCCTACCGCGCACACTCTCGATACGTCTTTCTCTCCCTCCCCCTCCGCCCCACCCCAACAATGACAGCTGAAGGGTGACAACTCAATCTGATCGTACTCTGTCAATTGGTTTCTCTCTCGAACATTGTGTCTCTGTGCCTCGCTCAGTAGCCCCCTCGATATGTAGTCTTCTCGCGCGCACAGCTGTAGTGACGATGATGCTGAACCCAGTGTGCCTCGTTTTTACCGGCCTCATGTGATAGTTTTCACCCTGTTTTCTGTTAATTAACAAGGCAACCTATTGGAGTGAATCCGAAATCATTTGGGGCAGACATAAAATATATCACTTCAACCCAATTATCGCAGTAACTATTTTAAAAGAAACTAGCTAGATGCCCGTGCGTTGCACGGAAAATCAAGATGCATTTGTATGAGTAGTTTATCTTGTGAGAGAAAAGGATGAACGAGGGAAGGCCGTATTTGCGAACGTGGAGAGGGGTGTGGGTAAATTTTTGGAAAATTGCCATAGTTTTCTTCCTATCCGTTAGATATAAATCCGACGGCCTATATTGCAGGATGGCACGCACACCATCATCACCAACTCTGTTTCTACTCCCTCCGTTCCTAAATATTTATCTGTTTAGAGATTTCAACAAGTGACTACATATGGAGCAAAATGAGTAAATCTACACTCTAAAATATGTCTACATACATGTCCGTACATGGTAGTCCATTTGAAATATGAAAAAGACAAATATTTAGGAACGGATGGAGTATAAGAGTAGACATGGAGATATATCAGCAGCATGGTCTACAACAAAAATGTGCTGGACTGGTTAGCGCCGGATGCTCGCAGCGCGATGACATGAGTTCGAATTCTGTCTTTAACTTTAGATTTTTATATTATATATTACTTATTTAATATATACTTCTTTCACTACTGTACTGACAGTGGAACCCACAGAGTACTTAGAGTACAAGATTAAGGATGGACTTGTTTCTTTTTAACTTTCTGTACGAAGCTCTAGCCACCCTACAAGTTACGTGTACACTGTACATGCAATTAACTTTTTATAGAGGGACAATCATACACGCAATTAACTCAAATGGATTGGATGTCACTCTATTATTTCCAGCATAAGAGCATCTCCAACGGCAGCCGGCAAATTTCCTCCCGTTTCCTTCCGCGGAGGACGACATCAAACGACAGCGGCATACATTTTCACAACTCTAACCAACTAGATGAAATTCGTGCAAACACGGATTGATTTCATATAAGCATGAAGGATTTCGTATAAAAAATGCCGGATCTTCTTATAAACATGATGGATCTCATTACATTTACATGAACTAAGCGGTGCCAATCCGGCTATCTTCGTATAATTAATACTCCCTCCGTCCGGAAATACTTGTCCTAGAAATGGATGTATCTAGACTTATTTTAGTTATAGATACATACAATTTACCCATTCTGAGAACAAAAATTTCCCGCCAGCTGGAGAGGGAGTACATAATCTAAATGGCCGCCCGCGGATCCCTTTGTCTTCCTCATGTCTGGCAGACACTTTGCAGGGTCGACGAAGGTCCTCGGAAGAGACGAAGAAGCAAAGAAACCACCTGAATGTGCAGTTGTCACCTCGGCGGTGGCCTTCATGGGACCCAAGTGGCGGCGGCCTCCTGTGTTCTACTTCTCCTCGATGATGGCGGCGGACACGGAGAAGCGGGCCACCGACTCGTCGCTGTCCATGCACCCGGCTTTTGTCTCTGCCTGCATGGCGCTGCCGCAGGCACGGGAGGCGCGCCCACAGACACAGGAGGCGCGGTACGACGCGGCAGCGACGACACCCGTACCGGTGTGCTCGCCGCCATGCCGGCGTGGAGCAACTCGCGACTCCTCATCGAGCTGAACTGGAGCGGCGAGTTGCTGAACCACGCGCCTGCTTGGGGCGGCAACTGGCTCCATCGGGCCAAGCGAGGTTGGTGAAGCACCGAGCGGCCTCGCCCGTATCCGAAGGGCTCGGCGGGCCACCCAGCCAGGTAATATGCCGGAGAACGGCTCCTCGGAAGCCATCGGAAGAGTGGAGAAATTGGTGAAGGCGGAGATGGGGGAGCTGCAGAGGGGTGCGATTCTTGCCCGCTGTCTGTCTGGCCTCGTGTAAATAGAGGGCGGACGATAGGAGCTTGGCCGGCGTCTGGCCTCATTTAAACTAAGGGCGGACGGGAGGAGCTCGGCCGGTGTTGCGTTTAATTCCGGCCCGCTCATGAACGGACGTGTGGCCGGAGTAGGTTTCTTGGTTTGCATGCGGGTTTAACAGAGGGGTTTGATGGAGGCGAGGAGGTGTGTTCAGCTGGGCGTGCAGCGGGTGGTGCAGTACTACTATTCGATTTGACAGCGGGTGGCGCAGTTCCCGATACGGCTTTAATGCAGGCGAGCGAGGGAGTAGCGGTTCCCGAAATGTCGAACGGCCAATGCATCCTCCTTCAATTAATGCATGAGGGAAGTAATGGGAGGAGGACCGGGAAAAGAGGTTGCACGATGTGAATGCAACGCAGTTTGCCCTCATATAAAGGCGCCCCTCCATTCCAATGCATCTCCACATCGTACGCACCTAAGCATTTGCCCAAGCACCTACACTAAGCGCAAAAGAGCTCACTCCAGACCTATGGCGGCGATGCACGCGAGCGGCCAGCGGCTGTGCCAGATGGTCCACGACGTCGGCCTGTGGCATGGCGCCGAGGATCGTCTCTAGACGGTGTTGGAGACCGGCCGGTGGATGGCCGCCGTCGACGCCAACTACGACTCTTAGTTGGACCAGATGATCGTTGCCACCACCAACAAGTTCACCGTCCTCAAGAAGCTCGCGGACGACATCGCCGTACTCCTCCAGCCCGCGCGCCCGGGCTCCTCATTGCCTGCCACCCTAATCGGCCTCCATGGCCGGAACCTCTTTCAAGCACTGGTGGCCCTGCGACTGCCCGACGACGCCTCGAAGAATGTCCACCTGGAGGTCGCGCTCGCCACGAGGCGCCTCGCCCTGCAAGAATTCTTCGACCTACACATCCACGTGTACGAGCAAATCGTGTACATATGTATCTACAAAGCCAGTGAGGACGCTACCACGTTGGCCTTCCTCAACCGGCTGGAAGCCTTGGATGCCTTTGCTGAGAAGCACCTCGACCTCACCACAAAAGCCGCCGCTCCTTAGCCGCCGGTCGGTGGCCCGACGCACTAAGTTGAGGAGGAGGAGGTCATACGTTGATGGATGCATCTTTCTTCTTGCCTTCTGTAACCAGCACTGTGATCGCATCATCATTGTGGCCTTAATTCTTATTGTGGTGTTGCATTCTCGTTCCAGTCAATACCGACATGTGCGATCCCTTTGCTTAATTATATGCATCACTGTAACTAGTACTCCATCCGTCAATTTATAAGTTGTGCTTACCTTTTCCATCAACTTCGTGCAACGCGCGGGCATCTTGCTACAAACACTAGAACATGTCGGACCGCGTGTGACCAAACCGACGATGCGGCAACCTAGCTACTACGTACCCTGCTTATCTGGCGGAAATAGCCCCGCCCTAGCATTTCCAATCGTTATTTCTATCTATCGATCGTGCCAAGGAGCAGAACCAAAATGTTACAATTTATACATGTTTCTCTACTCCTACTCCTATACAAGACTCAGTTGGTGATGGTGGTGTGTCTGCCATCCATCGTTTCTGACCATTAGATCTGCATCTAACGGCTGTGAGGTAAGTTGTGGGATTTTTGCAACAATAGCCCACTTCTCTGCTCCAATTTGCAGAAAACCCCTTATTATCTTGAAAGCAACCACATCCCTCCCTCACCTCATCAAAACAGCCTGAGAAATATATATACTCCTATAAAAGACTCAGTTGGTGATGGTGGTGTGTCTGCCATACGTCGTTTCTGACCATTAGATCTGCATCTAACGGTTGTGAGGTAAGTTGTGGCATTTTTGCAACAATAGCCCACTTCTCTACTCCAATTTGCAGAAAACCCCTTATTAACTTGAAAGCAACCACATCCCTCCCACACCTCATCAAAACAACCTGAGAAATATATTTTGAGTGAAAAGTACTCCCTCCATTCCTAAATATTTGTCTTTCTACAGATTTTTCAATAAGTGACTACATACAGAGCAAAATGAGTGAATCTACACTTCAAAATATGTCTATATAATCTGTATGTGATAGTCCATTTGAAATCTCTAAAAAGTCAAATATTTAGGAACGGAGGGAGTAATATATTAGGAGTATGTCAAAACAAGAGTGATTTCTTTCAAGTTTGTGAACAAGTACTACTATTCTACTACTTTGGATCCATCGCAATGCACGGGCACATTGCTAGTAAAAGGAAAAGGCATGCCGCGTTCGCGTCGCACTCCCCCCACACACGCTCGAGAATCGGGAGTACTCCACGGCCCGTCTGGCACGACACATAGCTTAGGGAAGGCGTGTTGCCTAGCATTTTCACTTTCATGTGGGACCGCCGTTGAGCAAACCACACCCCGCCCGCCGCCGGGTTGGAAAACAAAAACGAGGGGAAGATCTAGCTGTAGCACGGAAGCCAAGAAATTTGGTGTGAGATGGGGCTCGTTGATAGAGTAGGAGCATTCCGTACTACTCTACTCCTACTAGTACCAAGTTTGTACTATACAACTAGTACTACCACTATACAACTAGTAGGTACGTGCACGGCACAACATCGTAGGAACAAAAAACGGGAAGATCTTGTTTTGGGTGATTTATCTTTTTTTCTGTCAATGTAGTATGAATAATATGATGTGGGGGGGACCCATGAAGCTTATGTGGCTTGGTTGCATGTCTACGAAAGGTTAGAGAAAAATAAATAGTAATGTGTTTAGAGTGCACTCCACTAAAACAGATATACATTGGATCCATTGCAACGGGTCGGCACATCTATATCTATACCCCCTATATAGTGTGTGAATAACTTTGAAAGTTGGTCGTTGGATGAAGCCAATCCGACGGTACAAAGATGGCAAATCCGAGCACTACTGGTCGTTGGATATCATCTACATTCCACCAGATTCTGCCACATGTAGAATCTAGAAGACTCCATGGCTGAACTTCATCTAATGACCAAGTGTGGCAAGATTTGGCAAGAAGTTGAGTCTATGACATGTGGACCATGTAGCTAGAAAAGTGTGGCAAGCCACAAGTGTAGCAATGAACCAAACACATGCCTGGTGTGTTTGGTAGGGTGTATGAAGGGTGCATGATCCCAAGAGTTCCCTTCTCGACCCATTTTTGGGTGTTTGGTAGAGTGTATGGAGGGTGCATGAGTCCACACTAGATTAGCACAAATACACTAGAAGCATGCATGAAGAGAGCATACATGAAGAGGGGTGTTGAGTTGAGCATGCATGAAGAGGGAACAACTATGCTGAGACGAGAACGCAACCAAACACACGTGTGGCACGCCTAAGCTTAGGCGTGGCCACCTTAGGCTGCAAACCAAACCATAACTTTGAAAGTTGGTCATTGGATGAAGCCAATCCGACGGTACAAAGATGGCAAATCCGAGCACTACTGGCCGTTGGATATCATCTACATTCCACCAGATTCCGCCACATGTAGAATCTAGAAGACTCCATGGTTGAACTTCATTCATGACTAACTTTGCCACAACTAAGCTTAGGCAAAGTGTGTCTGCCACAAAAAATGTGGCTATAAAATGGCCACCACAAGTGTGGCAAGATTTGGCAAGAAGTTGAGTCTATGACATGTGGACCATGTAGCTAGAAAAGTGTGGTAAGCCACAAGTGTAGCAATGAACCAAACACATGCCGGCATGCCTCAGCTTAGGCATGGCAACCTTAGGCTGCAAACCAAACCATAACTTTGAAAGTTGGTCATTGGATGAAGCCAATCCGACGGTACAAAGATGGCAAATCCGAGCACTACTGGCCGTTGGATATCATCTACATTCCACCAAATTTTGCCACATGTAGAATCTAGAAGACTCCACATGTAGAAGCATAATGCACAAACCACCAGAATCTCATGCGTGCAATGCATGTGTACCTTACTAGTAGTTGGTAGTAGTAAGAAACAAACTCCGGGTTTGGCCTGAGCTCGTACTGCGGGAACACCACAAGGCCTGCCGTAGGAGTTACATTTCCCTCTCGGGGCCCACGGGACCGAATTTCAGTGGCTTAACCGGCCTATGAGAGCAAGTACAATAAGGTGATGTAGGCGGGCTGTAAGACATTAAATATTATATTTTTGCTTAGTTGGATGAAAGAGAAGATGAAAGAGAAGAGAAGCGGGCTACTAGTTAACAGCCGGCTACAGCACGTGCTCCTAGGCATTTTATGAGAGAGCGAGGTGGGTCATGTAACAACAAAGTAGTACATATTAACATTCAACTATTGTACTTGCTGGCTACAAGCTTGGCTATATGTGATGAGTCAATGACATGTGGATGTTAAATGCGGCTGGCCCACATGTCATTCTCATGGTGGTGGTGTGGTTCGCGACTCACTCGTTCGAGATGAACCGGCCGGTGGTGGCGTGGCCGTGGCGAGGGTGCCACAGCTGGGCGTCGGGGCGTTACGAGGCGTAGATGGCCACACCGGCGGGCACTACCTATAGTACAGAAGTACTCCAGCTGAGGATTGATGCCCGGGACCAAATGTGTCACAGCCGCTGGATGAAAATTTGATAGTGCGAGACGTGTGGTGTCATGGGTTCATGTGGCGTCGTGGGAATCGTGTGTGGCCGTGGCAGAAACTTGATGCTCGCCGCATTTAAGGTGGCCCACAAGTCATGCACACAAAGGCAGAGGGGCGGTGCGACCGAGAGGGGTGAGGCGCACGTCGGGGGACGTGGTGCCGTGGGTTGGAACGGTGTCGTGGGAATCGCGAGTGGCAGTGGATGAAACGTGATGGTCGCCGTAGTTGAACTTCCATGGACAAGCTGTCATGTCTACGGACACATGCATTGCATACCGATCACTAGAAGGAGTAGTAGAGAAAGCTAGGCAGATAAATAGTTCCTTATAGTCAAGCGGACCCACGCTACTACTTGTTCCAAAGACATGCACACCATCGAAATAGTCCATCTATATCAATATACATAGAGAGGGAATATTTTTTTACAAGAGAGGAAATAGTTCATCCATCCATAATGCCCTGCTGCTGGTGCGACATCTTCTTCTTCTTCTTCTTCTTCTTCTCATTTTCTGTGGGAGACGGCTTCGCAACAAGCTCACTGGACCTTGCAGCTATCTCGAAACTCACACGGGCATCGAGGGCAGCATATTTTATCCGCTCGTACGTCAAGGGATAATTCTCCCATCCAGACGACCTTAATGCCAGCATCTCGTCACCCTTCTGAATATTTGTTCCTAGCACAAAATTTGCTACGTCGAATAGGGATGGTGTCGATTTATCACAATCTTCTACAGGAATTTTTATTCTGGTTTGTAGGTCAGCGATGCTTTTCAAATCAAGGTTGTACGACTCCAACTTCTGTTTGTCCCCTGCGATGGCTGCCCAATAGAAGTATATGTCCTCCCGAGACAAGAAACCGTGAAGCTCACCTGGTATGGAGGGCGAGTGTATGATGTGGTACACCAAAACATCATCTTCGAGGCACAGCTGAAGGACAGCAGCGCGTTGGATCTTCCCACTGGCACGCTCCGTGTACTCTGCATCGAGACCGATGACATTCATCTCCACCTTTTGGAGGGAGTTGGATACATTGTTGATCCACTTCTGAACAACCCTTTGGTGGTCGGTGACTGTGGCAACTATGCTCAACGAGCCTTCGACGAGGACATGTTGTACGCTAAAAACCTGCATCTCGATCTCTTTCGCCATTTGGAACCGCTAGACCGGAGGGCTATGGTTTGGAGAATTAGGATTAGATGGCTAATCTAACTGAAGAAGATGATTATTTATAGGGGCTTCGGAATTACTCCAGGAGGATGTGAAGAGGTTAAAACAATGTGAATGCAGTGTGGTTTGGATGCAAATGAAGATCAAGCAGTAGTGAAAAAGCTGAGGAAAATCGGTTCCCGATGGAGAAGTAAATGGGAGAAGTTACGCGCATGCATGAGGAGAGGTGCGGTGGTTTGACTGCTGCATGCAATGGATTGGACGGGCTCTTCAGTTGCCTTTTCTCTCTCCCACGCACACAGAGTGGCCCACTTGCATGCTGCAGTTTATTGGCTGGAGTCAGGCTGCAGCTGCTCATGCGTACGCTAATTAATGCTGTGAATGCGGGGCATGGAGGGAAATGGGCGCATGCAAAAGGGTATATACGCAGACTAATTAGAGAAATACTGAAATAAGTTATGCGCAGACAAAAGAGGACCGGAGGGAGTACTACTCATGTTCCTACTACGGTTAAGGAATATGCGATTATCCTCAAAAAAAGAAAAGTCCTTCGCGCTTCAGCATGCACGAGAATTTGGTTCTGCTCGCAATATGGATGATAGCTGGAGGATGAAGTGAACCCACAGGCATGCTAGCACGGGAGTGTACTCATGTTCTTACTACTCCTACTAGTAGTAGTAGTACAACTGTGGTACACTTGATGGTCAAAATACTATTATTCATCCGGTCCTCACAGTGAAGTGACAAGACCCTGCGCCCGTGGTGACACCAGTCCAGGCGGCGTGTCCGGGTTACCAAAGTCAGCCTCACCTTGTGCACTGTGCAGTCACTGTCACCGCCGCTGTATAGCATGCCTCGCCTCGTCTCCCTCTCCCCTAGCACCACTCCATCTCCATCTCCGTCTCGCCGGAGATCCTGAGGTCACTCTTCATTATCCCACTGTGCCCCCACATACCCTCGCCTCGCTCGCCTCCCCTAGTACAACTATTCCCTCGCTAGCCGCTCCAGCACCGACAGCCTTCTCCCCCGTAAATCAAGCCCCCCAAAACCCCACCTTCCAAACTCCACCATGGCCGAACGCGAACCGCGCAGGATCCATATGGGCCGCAATTGGAGCTATCTCCCCAGTGACGTCCTCGACCTCTGTTGTTCGCATATGGATATGTTGAGCGCCCTGCGGCTGGCTGCATGCTCGAGGGGCATGCACACGGCCATCGTTGAAGCGAGGCCTAAGCTTTTCAAGACAGCTTGCTTGCTGCTATCTGGTCTTGCGAGATTGGCTCACCATGATACGGAGGCGTACATGATACCCCTCGACTTCAATCCGATATCCATTAGTCGAAACTTCTTTGCAGGTATGTAGTGGGTCGCCGTACATCATTTCCCTCGACTTCGATCTGATCACCATCGCCCGAAACTTCTTGGCAGGTATGTACTGGGTCGGCATGAACTCCCACTGGATGGCTGCCGTCAGAGAAGACGGCAAAAAGTTAGTGCTCGTGAACTTCCAGACCTCCCATGAGATTATCCTTCCTCTGTTGGATTATATAGAGTATTACCATCGCGGTCCTAGTCATCTAGATTACCGCGTCAGTTGGACGGACCTTGTTTTGCAGAAGATTGTAATCTGCCAAGTGCCCACACGACATGCGGATTTCGCAGACTTCAAGCTAATTGCCTTGTTCGACAAGGGACACGCCTATCTTTACGTCGGTGCCTTCTTTAGATGGAGACAACTCAGCTCGCAGTGGATCGTCATCAAAGCTGATACACACTTCTGTGATGCTATTGAACACAATGGCGTCATCTACGCGATCGACAAAGCAGATGGCACCACGTATTGGTGGGACGGCGTGTGTAAGTTGTTTCCGTCTCATGTTAATGATGACGCCATGACACTGTTTGAACTTTTTGTGATGATTGGCATATCCCTGTTTGAGCAGAATTTGAGTAGAACTATGGCAATGTATTAGAGACGCCGTAAATCAGCTATATTTGGAATCAGTTAATTCATGCAATTGTGATCATGTCATTACAGCCAATTTGTACCCCTGAATCATCAAACGGTTAGGAATATATGGATATTCTCCTTATTTTACAGTAATCTATATACTACTACTAAATATGAGTGTGTATCAATGCCCATGTTAGTTTCCTCATTTTCATCATGTAGAAACATGCACCACACTGTTGGTTTCATCTAACCATACATTAGGGAAGTAAGTGTGCATATGGAGAACTCTATATTTGGAAGTAGTGAAATCCTGTAATGCTTACCATGTGTACATACCTATATTCGCCCTTCATCAATCAATGGCTCGAATAATATCCTCACAAAAATTTTGCCCATAGAACAGGAGTATATAACAATGCATGGTTTGTTAGTTACCTTGAAGAATTTGTTTGTGAGGACAGAACATGATTCCATAACATGCATGACATGGTAGTTTCCTGTGAAGAATCGATTGCGAGATAACATGAGTATAACCATGCATGGCACTTCTATATTTTCGAACCCAGTATACATTTCCCTGTTTTTTCCTCCCAGTTCCAACAGGGACATATCAATGCTGTTTCTTGCATTATCCTACTCATACTCTGAACAATGCTAATCTTACATTAACAATGCCTGTCCTTTTTGATATGATGCAGTGTCCCTACAGTTACTACCCTTTGTAATCACACCACCTTTGCCAAAAACAGGGAAGCACAACTGGTTCCTCGCTCGATCAGACGACGGCAAAAGACTGATGATCATTCGGACACATGAGCCGGAAAAGTTATATTGAAAAAACCCCACTGTATACAAGCACCGTGAGATACGTGAGTATCCAGATAGTGGCTATTACGTCTATGGGCAGGATACCAGCTTGTTGGGGCCTTCAGGAGTTTTTAGTTGGAGGCGGGTAAACAGCCTTGGTTCACACTCTCTGTTTCTCGGACTCAATTATCCGAATAACCAGGAGATCACCGTTGGCAAGGACCTTGATGGCAGAGAGGCTCTGTTTGCTATGGAAAACTATGTCTACACGGCGAGCCCTAGGAGTTCAAGAGCAAACTCCCCTGATTGTCAACGATACAACCTGAAGCCAAAAGAAGGTGGGAATGACAAAGGCATCCAAATTAACTTTTATCCTTGGATGTCTCAATTATGACAGGCAGTGATGTGGTTCAAGCCTTCAGGTTGATAGGTAATTGGGCTGTTGCATCGAAAGGGTGGAGTACTGGTGTCTCCGGATCATTGGTCGCTGAAGCGGGGCTGCAAATTATGATGATGGTGTTGGATCATCTCTTCGAATGACTTTGTTGTCTTTGCTGCTTTGTTCTGGATGGGTAGTTCTTTCTTTTGTTATGCATATTCCTTGTCATTTGGTCATCCTCGTCTATGTCACTCTTACTATGTAATAGTTGGCTCTGTTTAGAATGTCATTCTCGTCTGGATCACGAGAGTCTGAGCGCTGTAGATGGGTGCATTTTGGTGGTGTAGCAAGACTTCTTATGAACTATCATGTCTTGCTGTTTATGTTAGTAGTAGTCATAGTCAGTGTTTGAATGTTGTATATATCATTGTTTCAAACTGTTTATTGTCTCGAACTACTGGTGGGCTAAATGAGGGCATCACCATTCTCCAGTGTTCAGAGTGTATCTCCTTTTTTCAAGTTATATAATTTGAGCTCACTATCTTTTCGATGATGTACAATTGTTTGGGCCAGTGAGGTGTCGTTGAATATGGGCCGAGTAGTAACGCAAGCCAGACAGGTAAATTATGACTCTTAGGCCGAGCTCTCAAAAGATCCTAAAAAAAGGCCGAGCTCTCGAAAAAATAAAGAATAAGGACTCTTAGGCCGACATGTGGGCGCCACCGGTGTTTTCGTGCGCTTGCGCGCCGAGAGCATATTGGCGCGTGTTCGAATTTCAAGCTACCTTTTCATCCCCAATCTCCCACCCCTCCCCCACCTCTGGAATCTCGATTCCTACTCTAGTTCCCCCAAATCCCCTACTGTACTCCCTGTACTCAAGCTCACTATCATGTCTTCGGTCAACGCGGATCTCCGAGCTGGAGATCCTGAGGTCCGTCCTGCCTTCGGTCGCTGCGAGCTGTCGCTCAACAGTGGCATGGCGGAGCTTGACGACCAGTTGGCCGGCTGATACGTCTCCAACGTATCTATAATTTTTTATTGTTCCATGCTATATTATATTTTGTTTTGGCTGTTTAAAGGGCTTTGTTATACACTTTTATATTATTTTTGGGACTAACCTATTAACCAGAGGCCCAGCCCAAATTGCTGTTTTTTGCCTATTTCAAAGTTTCGCAGAAAAATAATATTAAACAGAGTCCAAACGGAATGAAACCTTCGGGAACGTGATTTTCAGAACGAACGTGATCCAGAGGACTTGGACCCTACATCAAGAAAGCAACCAGGAGGGCACGAGGTAGGGAGGCGCGCCTACCCCCCTGGGCGCGCCCTCCACCCTCGTGGGGCCCACGTTGCTCCACCAACGTACTTCTTCCTCATATATATACCTACGTACCCCCAAACCAACAGAAGCATCCACGAAAACCTAATTCCACTGCCGCAACCTTCTGTACCCGTGAGATCCCATCTTGGGGCCTTTTCCGGCGTCCTGCCGGAGGGGGCATTGATCACGGAGGGCTTCTACATCAACACCATAGCCCCTCCGATGATGTGTGAGTAGTTTACCTCAGACCTTCGGGTCCATAGTTATTAGCTAGATGGCTTCTTCTCTCTCTTTGGATCTCAATACAAAGTTCTCCACGATTCTCGTGGAGATCTTTTCGATGTAATCTTGTTTTGCAGTGTGTTTGTTGAGACCGATGAATTGTGGGTTTATGATCAAGTTTATCTATGAACAATATTTGAATCTTCTCTGAATTCTTTTATGTATGATTGGTTATCTTTGCAAGTCTCTTCGAATTATCAGTTTGGTTTGGCCTACTAGATTAATCTTTCTTCCAATGGGAGAAGTGCTTAGCTTTGGGTTCAATCTTGCGGTGTCCTTTCCTAGTGACAGCAGGGGCAGCAAGGCACGTATTGTATTGTTGCCATCGAGGATAACAAGATGGGGTTTATATCATATTGCATGAGTTTATCCCTCTACATCATGTCATCATACTTAAAGCATTACTCTGTTCTTATGAACTTAATACTCTAGATGCATGCTAGATAGCGCTCGATGTGTGGAGTAATAGTAGTAGATGCAGGCAGGAGTCGGTCTACTTGTCACAGACGTGATGCGTATATACATGATCATACCTAGATATTCTCATAACTATGCTCAAGTCTATCAATTGCTCAACAGTAATTTGTTCACCCACCGTAATACTTATGCTCTCGAGAGAAGCCACTAGTGAAACCTATGGCCCCCGGGTCTATTTTCCATCATATTAATCGTCCAACACTTAGCTATTTTTATTTGCCTTTTATTTTACTTTGCATCTTTATTATAAAAATACCAAAAATATTATCTTATCATATCTATCAGATCTCACTTTCGTAAGTGACCGTGAAGGGATTGACAACCCCTTTATTGCATTGGTTGCGAGGTTTTTATTTGTTTGTGTAGGTGCGAGGGACTTGAGCGTGGCCTCCTACTGGATTTATATCTTGGTTCTCAAAAACTGAGGGAAATACTTACGCTACTTTGCTGCATCACCCTTTCCTCTTCAAGGGAAAACCAACGCAGTGCTCAAGAGGTAGCAAGAAGGATTTCTGGCGCCGTTGCCGGGGAGGCTTACGCCAAGTCATGTCAAGATTTGAGCTCCCGTCAACGAGCCATTTCTGGCGCCGTTGCCGGGGAGTCTACGCAAAAATCAACATACCAAGTACCCATCACAAACTCTTATCTCCCGCATTACATTATTTGCCATTTGCCTCTTGTTTTCCCCTCCCCCACTTCACCCTTGCCGTTTTATTCGCCCTCTCTTTTCCGTTTGCCTCCCTCTTTCTTTTTGCTCCTCGCACTTTCTGCCGTTATGTCTGAAATTGGGGAAATTATCGTCAATATGGACAATAATAATAACATGGAAAATTCTGAGGCTCCTGCTGAAGAACCCCCTACCTTACATACAAAAAAAATTCCGAATTGGTAGTGGTAATATTATTGGAAAAGGGGTTATTCAAGATTTCTTTACTTGTGCTAGTGCTTTGCCTTCTATGGGTAGTTCTATCCTTCATAAAACTAGCAGTCTTGCAGACGCTATTGCCATGCTTGTAGTTTAACTTGAAAGGCAATTTATGCACATGCATCCTTGCATACAAAGGATTTTCTTAGAATTTTCTAATATTAAGCATTCTTCTGTTAAGCGTGCCGCTACTATTTTCTTGGCTCATGAATTCAGATTTATTATTAAAGAGGCCAAAGAAATCTTTGCGCACTATAGGGTGGACGCTGGCCGTCCCCCTATAGAGGCAATCCTCTTTGATCTAGAGGAAATAATGCGTTTTCAATCTCTAGACTATGTTGCTTTTAATGAAAACCTTAGAAAAAGGGTTCCTACCAATGTTCTAGTTGATAGAATTTATGAACTTAATAATGATTTTGCTATCCGAAATAATGAGCTAGGATACTCTCTCGAGTATAGGCTCACAAAGTTCTGTTAGAAGAATGCTTACAATGATGAATTGGTTGTGCAATACGAAGGGCCGAAGGAGGAACCTATACCTCCCAAAATTGATCTTGGGGACTCTTGCCCCATTAAATTTAGCCCTTTTGATTACTTTTGCTTGACTCAAAGAAAACTTGCTGCTGAACGCAGAGAATATGAAATGAGTTTTCATGATCTAACCTATTATTATGGCAACACCTAGATCTATCCTTGCTTTTATGCCTACCTAGGGGCGTTAAACGATAGCATTTGTTGGGAGGCAACCCAATTTTATTTTAGTTTTTAGTTTTTTGCTTCTGTTTAGGAATAAATATTTGATCTAGCCTCTGGTTAGATTTGTTTTTATGTTTTAATTAGTGTTTGTGCCAAATATAACCTATAGGAACTTCTTGGATGTTAGTTATTTGATCTTGCTGAAAATTCCAGAAACTTCCTGTTCACGAAAACAAATGTTAAAAATCAGAAGAACGTGATAAAAATATTGATTCCAATTGCAGAAGATCAATAAAACAATTGTCTAGGTCTTCCTATTTTGGTAGATTTTTTGGAGTTCCAGAAGTTTGCGTTAGTTACAGATTACTACAGACTGTTCTGTTTTTGACAGATTCTGTTTTTCCTGTGTTGTTTGCTTATTTTGATGAATCTATGGCTAGTAAATATTTTATAAACCATAGAGAAGTTGGAATATAGTAGGTTTAACACCAATATAAATAAATAATGAGTTAATTACAGTACCTTGAAGTGGTGTTTTGCTTTCTTTCACTAACGGAGCTCACGAGATTTTCTGCTAAGTTTTGTGTTGTGAAGTTTTCAAGTTTTGGGTAAAAGATTTGATGGATTATGGAACAAGGAGTGGCAAGAGCCTAAGCGTGGGGATGCCCGTGGCACCCCAAGATAATCTAAGGACACCAAAAAGCCAAAGCTATATTATTTTGAGAGTCTTAAAATAGCATGGCAATTTGCTTTAATTATAATATCATGAGAAATTTGATGCTTGATAATTGTTTTGAGATATAAAGGTGGTAATATCATGGTTGTGCTAGTTGAGTAATTGTGGAATTGAAAAATACTTGTGTTGGAGTTTGTGATTCCCGTAGCATGCATGTATGGTGAACCGTTATGTAACGAAGTCGGAGCATGAGGTATTTGTTGATTGTCATCCTTTGTGTGGCGGTCGGGATCGCGCGATGGTTAACTCCTACCAACCCTTCCCCTAGGAGCATGCGTAGTAGTACTTTGCTTCAAGGGCTAATAAATTTTTTCAATAAGTATATGAGTTCTTTATGACTAATGTGAGTCCATGAATTATACGCACACCTACCTTTCCGCAATTTTCTAGCCTCTTCGGTACCGTGCATTGCCCTTTCTCACCTTGAGAGTTGGTGCAAACTTCGCCGGTGCATCCAAACCCTGTGATATGATACGCTCTAACACACATAAACCTCCTTATATCTTCCTCAAAACAGCCACCATACCTACCTATTATGGCATTTCCATAGCCATTCCATATATTGCCATGCAACTTTCCACCGTTTCGTTTATCATGACACGCTCCATCATTGTCATATTGCTTTGCATGATCATGTAGTTGACATTGTATTTGTGGCAAAGCCACCGTTCATAATTCTTTAATACATGTCACTCTTGATTCATTGCATATCCCGGTACTCCGCCGGAGGCATCCACATGAGTCATATATTGTTCTAAGTATTGAGTTGTAATTCATGAGTTGTAAGTAAATAAAAGTGTGATGATCATCATTTTTAGAGCATTGTCCCAAGTGAGGAAAGGATGATGGAGACTATGATTCCCGCACAAGTCGGGATGAGACTCTGGACTAAATAAAAAAAGAGGCCATAAAAAAAGAAAAGGCCCAAATAAAAAATGAGAGAAAAAGAGAGAAGGGACAATGTTACTATCCTTTTACCACACTTGTGCCTCAAAGTAGCACCGTGATCTTCATGATAGAGAGTTTCTAATTTTGTCACTTTCATATACTAGTGGGAAATTTCATTATAGAACTTGGCTTGTATATTCCAATGATGGGCTTCCTCAAATGCCTGAGGTCTTCGTGAGCAAACAAGTTGGATGCACACCCACTTAGTTTCTTTTGTTTGAGCATTCATACACTTATAGCTCTAAGTGCATCCGTTGCATGGCAATCCCTACTCCTTGCATTGACATCAATTGATGGGCATCTCCATAGCCCGTTGATTAGCATCGTTGATGTGAGACTTTCTCCTGTTTTTGTCTTCCCACATAACCCCTATCATTATACCTTATTCCACCATAGTGCTATATCCATGGCTTGCGCTCATGTATTGCGTAAAAGTTGAAAAGGCTGAAGCGCGTTAAAAAGTATGAACCAATTGCTTGGCTAAAACCGGGGTTGTACATGATATGAATATTTTGTGTGGGGAAGATGGAGCATAGCCAGACTATATGATTTTGTAGGGATAACTTGCTTTGGCTATGTTATTTTGATAAGACATAATTGCTTGGTTAGTATGCTTGAAGTACTATTGTTTTTATGTCAACATCAAACTTTTATCTTGAATCATATCAAATCTGAACATTCGTGCCACAATAAGAAGAACTACATTGAGATTATGCTAAGTAGCATTCCACATAAAAAATTCTGTTTTTATCATTTACCTACTCGAGGACGAGCAGGAATTAAGCTTGGGGATGCTTGATACGTCTCCAACTTATCTATAATTTTTTATTGTTCCATGCTATATTATATTCTGTTTTAGATGTTTAAAGGGCTTTGTTATACACTTTTATATTATTTTTGGGACTAACCTATTAACCAGAGGCCCATCCTAAATTGATGTTTTTGCCTATTTCAGAGTTTCGCAGAAAAAGAATATCAAATGGAGTCCAAATGGAATGAAACCTTCGGGAACGTGATTTTTTGAACGAACGTGATCCAGAGGACTTGGACCCTACGTCAAGAAAGCAACCAGGAGGGCACGAGGTAGAGGGGCGCGCCTACCCCCCTGGGCGCGCCCTCCACCCTCCTGGGGCCCATGTTGCTCCACCGGCGTACTTCTTCCTCCTATATATACCTACGTACCCCCAAACCAACAGAAGCATCCACAAAAACCTAATTCCACCGCCGCAACCTTCTGTACCCGTGAGATCCCATCTTGGGGCCTTTCCGGCGTCCTGCCAGAGGGGGCATTGATCACGGAGGGCTTCTACATCAACACCATAGCCCCTCTGATGATGTGTGAGTAGTTTACCTCAGACCTTCGGGTCCATAGTTATTAGCTAGATGGCTTCTTCTCTCTCTTTGGATCTCAATACAAAGTTCTCCACAATTCTCGTGGAGATCTATTCGATGTAATCTTCTTTTGCGGTGTGTTTGTTGAGACCGATGAGTTGTGGGTTTACGATCAAGTTTATCTATGAACAATATTTGAATCTTCTCTGAATTCTTTTATGTATGATTGGTTATCTTTGCAAGTCTCTTCGAATTATCAGTTTGGTTTGGCCTACTAGATTGATCTTTCTTGCAATGGGAGAAATGCTTAGCTTTGGGTTCAATATTGCGGTGTCCTTTCCCAGTGACTGCAAGGGCAGCAAGGCACGTATTGTATTGTTGCCATCGAGGATAACAAGATGGGGTTTATATCATATTGCATGAGTTTATCCCTCTACATCATGTCATCATACTTAAAGCATTACTCTGTTCTTATGAACTTAATACTCTAGATGCATGCTGGATAGCGGTCGATGTGTGGAGTAATAGTACTAGATGCAGGCAGGAGTCGGTCTACTTGTCACGGACGTGATGCCTATATACATGATCATACCTAGATATTCTCATAACTATGCTCAATTCTATCAATTGCTCAATAGTAATTTGTTCACCCACCGTAATACTTATGCTCTCGAGAGAAGCCACTAGTGAAACCTATGGCCCCCGGGTCTATTTTCCATCATATTAATCTTCCAACACTTAGCTATTTTTATTTGCCTTTTATTTTACTTTGCATCTTTATTATAAAAATACCAAAAATATTATCTTATCATATCTATCAGATCTCACTTTCGTAAGTGACCGTGATGGGATTGACAACCCCTTTATTGCGTTGGTTGCGAGGTTTTTATTTGCTTGTGTAGGTGCGAGGGACTTGAGCATGGCCTCCTACTGGATTGATACCTTGGTTCTCAAAAACTGAGGGAAATACTTACGCTACTTTGCTGCATCACCCTTTCCTCTTCAAGGGAAAACCAACGCAGTGCTCAAGAGGTAGCACCGGCAAAGTGCTGATGGTAACCATCAACGGCGACCGGCCTCCCGTCTCGCCGGACGACCTTGTCAAAGCTCTTGGCATCGCGCACGGCATCCAAATAAGTGACTTGCTCGTCGAAGTCTGTCCGCCACCGGCTGATTTCTTCGTCAGGTTCCGGACAACTTTCGACTGCAGTCGTGTGTTCGAATCTTCCCGGCGTTTGTTCTGCGATGGCGGGCTGGTGAGCTTTGATCGGTGGCACCCAGGATGGGGTTCGGTGCCCTCTGAGCTTGATTTTTTAACAAAGCTTACCTTCCACGGCATGCCTCGACGTGCTTGGAACAGCGAGTCCATGAATGAGATTATCAACGACCTTGGAGGTGAGCTCGTAAGTATGTTTGTTCCTCCAGACAGCTGGGCTCTGATGGTTATGGCATGGATGAAGAAGCTGTCCACCATGCCGAAGGTGATTGGTGTTGAGATACCGGTGCAGGAACCAGGGTTGTACTATTCGTCGCCACCAAGGCCTCCGCGGACCACGTTAGGGATGTACCTGTATCGAGTGTTCGTGCATGTCAAAGAAGTGGTCAATCCATCAATCGAAGTCCTCCCGCCGCCGCTGGTGCCAGGGTCTGTCGACGACGTGCATTACAGGATTCAACGTCAGACTTTCCCCGTGTTGCTCGAAACGATGGATGGCACAGGGCCTACTCCATCGCGCGGCGGAGGCCACTGCCTCTTTGGGAGAAGAGGCAGGGCTAGCTGCCTGCATGTGCTCTAATTTGAGGTAACAACTGAATCTTGTCAGATACTCCCTCCGTCCCAAAATTCTTGTCTTAGATTTGTCTACATACTGATGTATCTATTCACATTTTAGTGTTAGATACATCCGTATCTAGATAAATCTAAGAAAAGAATTTTGGGACGGAGGGGGTACTAGTTAAATCCGAGCTATCGGTGTGAAGCACTGATGTGCCACTACATTTGATTGTGACCTGTTCTAATTTTGTACCTGAATCTTTTTAGAAAGGGTTGTACGTCAACTTAATGTGCTAGCAGAACTTATTGTGTTGTCTGTCTGTTTTCTTTGCACAACATTCAAGATATTTCCCTGTCATTGATAAAGAAGATGAACCATTATGTATGAGTTCGTTGGTTTCAACATAGCCCTACCCGTAGCGATCCACTGCTTCCATCCTGATTGTGTCGCCTGCGTGAAATTTTTGTATGCAAGTTAAGTGTGCTATGATGTTCTATATGATTGTGTCAACTATATAAGTTTTTACTGAGCATCAGCAATGCATATGGCTGAAAGATGTATTTACGAGCATCGACCGATGGGTCTCTCTCTCTCACACACACACACACGCACACACGCACAAGTGGGACCAGTTGAATTATTTATTTGCTCGTGACAACTTTTAATTAGGTTCCACTGTAATCTAACTTTTTCTTAAGTTATTAATTGAGCTCAGTGACTTCAAAAAGTTGT
Source organism: Triticum aestivum (assembly GCF_018294505.1). Taxonomy (NCBI): domain Eukaryota; kingdom Viridiplantae; phylum Streptophyta; class Magnoliopsida; order Poales; family Poaceae; genus Triticum; species Triticum aestivum. The sequence goes on from NC_057805.1 coordinate 71,664,308, forward strand.
ACAGAAGCCTTGTTTGGGCCTTTCCGGCGTCGCTGAATGTGGGCTGAGTAGCCATGTTAGGTTCTACTGTACTACACAGGCCTTTTTTTAACATCAGCAATGCAACTGGGCCGACAGTTGTACACAATATCCGGGTCAACTTGTTATTCTCCGCCCCGCTGGGCTGCAAACTTTCCTAGGAGGTATGCATTAGGCTTAACAAGAAAATGTACTTTAAGAAATAATAAATGGGATGTAATTATAATAACTGGGCAGTAACTATAAAAAGATGCACCAAACGCGTAATTAGTTTAAAATATATATTATTATTGGAATTTGAAAATTTTAATTTCATTACTTGTTGCGCGCGCCATATTTCATTGGATTTTAACGTAATACAACTTTATTTTGAAATTATATTTAATCTGACTAGAAATTTCGGATAAAAATATTTGGGATCCCATACAAATGTGAGAATTTTTTTTGAATTCTGTTTTGAGCGGTTGGTTGAAATTATTAATCGTTGTCCTAGCTAGAAAATGGGTTGTACTTTTAACAAACTGTAAATGGGCTGTAGTAAATTCCATTAGAATTAAAAAATGGGCTGTACATTCTTACAAATCGCAAATGGGCTACATGTTCTCTGCCACACACCTGTGGGCCTTCTAAGTTGACGCGTCCCCCCAAAAAAACTAAGTTGACGCGTATGCAAGGCTTTGTCAACAACACACGGTTCTGGCAGCTATGGCCGTTGGATGTCCATCCAACGGATGTCGTGCTTCTTCTTCAATCTTGGATATTCTTGCTTCAGCCGCCCAAAAAATGATTCCTCCCCCTGACATCTGGAGCGCACCATTTCGGAGGCTGACCTGTGGGCCTACTAAGTTGACGCGTACCAAGGGCTTTGTCAACTTAGTCAATATAAATGATTCTAGCTGCAGTGACCGTATGATGTCCATCCAACGGCCGTAGTGCTTCTTCAACCTCTGGTCTTCTTGCTCCAGCCGCCCAAAGCAGCGCCGGTCGTGCCGCGTGCTCCTGCCTCCCGTGGCCGGCTGTGATGTCGCGGAGGCCTTACTGCCCCCTACTACTCCCACCGCTGGCCAGGCCATCCCTCTACTCACCCACACCCCCTGTTATTCCGCGGCGACGGCAGCCTCACACCGCAGCCGAACCAGTGAACCCTCGTACCCCTCTCCGCGCGGGCTTCCACTGCTGCGTCTTCCCCGGCTCCGCGTCGTCCCCTTCCTAGGCCTCACCGTCGTCCACCGCCCTGGTGCTCTTGGCGCGGCATGGTCAACGTGGTCAAGGAACAGCTTCCATCGGACGTCGACTATACGTGGAGAGGCTGACAGCTGGGTCCACGACGGCAGCAAGGAAGTGCCTCCTTATTATGCGGAAAATAATGATTCCTCCACCTGATAGCAGGGACCCACCGGATGGGCCACCGTATTTCACGAAAAAAATGTTTCCCCCCTGACTGCTGGGACCCATCGGACGGGCCACCGTATTGCACGAAAATACGTTTCCCCCGCTGTCAGCTCGAACCCACCGAAAGTGCCTCCTTATTACGCACAAAAAAAATGAATACTCCCCCTGCTGGTTGGGACCCACCTTGGTGGGAGGCTGACTTGTGGGCCTACTAAGTTGACGGGGACGGAGTGCTTTGTCAACTTAGTCAATATGAACGACTCTAGCTCCGGTGACCGCACGATGTCCATCCAACGGCCGTAGTGCTTCTTCAACCTCTGGTCTTGTTGCTCCAGCCGCCCAAAGCAGCGCCAGTCGTTCCGCATGCTCCTGCCTCCCGTGGCCAGCTGTGCTACCGCGGAGGCCTCACCGCCCCTACTATTCCCATCGCTGGCCAGGCCCTGCAGCGACGGCAGCCTCACACCGCAGCCGAACCAGTGAACCCTCGTACTCCTCTCCACGCGGGCTTCCACTACCACGTCTTCCCCGGCTCCGCGTCGTCCCCTTCCTAGGCCTCGCCGTCGTCCACCGCCCTAGTGCTCTCGGCACGGCGTGGTCAATGTGGTCAAGGAACGGCTTCCATCGGACGTGGACTGTACATGGAGAGGCTGACAGCTGGGTCCATGGCCGCAGCAAGGAAGTGCCTCCTTATTACGCGCAAAATAATTATTCCTCCACCTGACAGCGGGGACCCACCGGACGGGCCACCGTATTTCGCGAAAAAAATGTTTCCCCCTGACTGTGGGGACCCACCAGCTACATCTTCGCACGCAAGGAAGTGCGTCCGGGCAAAAAAACGATTCGCCCCCCTGACTGCTGGGACCCACCAGCTACATCTTCGCAGGCAAGGAAGTGCCTGATAGTCGGGACCCACCTGGTCGAAGCATACGTAGCGTTGTCATTCTGGTCGCGAATGTGTACGTACGTACTGGTCGATGTAGAGGCGCGCACGTGTCATAGTAGTGGCGCGCACGTAGCATGTACACGTACGTACAGCGGCCAGTGTGCAAGAAAGAAAATACGGGTACGTACGTACATACGGGCAGGGTCTCGAACGCCTACTCGCGCATACGTACGGCCAGGGCTCGTGTACATGGCTGGGTCAGAACGGGGAAACAGCGTCGTCGTTGTGTTCATGGGGAGCCAACCGGCTGGGTCGGAACGGAATGCGTCGTCGTGTTCATCGGGAGGGCTTGGACAGAACAGCCAATGGAAACGAGGCCTGGCGTACCGCATAACGGAGGAAACGGCCTTGTGTTCGACCGGCCACGTTTGAAAGGGGATCTTGTTCATCGGGAGGGGTCTGGCGTACCGCAAAACGGAGGAAACGGACCTCCTATGGTCGAAACGGGGGTCCTGTTGATCGGGAGGGGTGTGGCGTACCGCAAAACGGAGGAAACATACTTGTGTTGGAGCGCTACGGTCGAAACGGGGGTCCTGTTCATCAGGAGGGGTGTGGCGTACCGCAAAACAGGACTCCACGGGATACTGTTCATCTCCACCGTCGACCCCCTCCAGCCTCCACGGGCTACTGTTCATCCACCGTCGACCACCTCCAGCCTCCACCTGCGACTATTCATCCTCGGGCTTCTGTTCATCCAGCCTCCACCGCGTGCTACTCCACCGGCTACTGTTCAACCAACCCTCTCCACGGGCTCCTGTTCAACCACCCTTCCATGGGCTACTGTTCATCCTGCCCTCCACGGGGTGGTCCTGTTCATCCTGCCCTCCACGGGGTCCTGTTCATCCAGCCCCAACCAACTCGAACGATCGGGGTCCTGTTCATCCAGAGGCAACACCACGGGGTCCTGTTCATCCACCCCCACCGGGAACTGTTCATCCAAACCCCCCAGCAACGCTCACTGTTCATCCAGAGGCAGCATCGATCGGCTTCAGTTAGCAGCAGTAGCGAAGGAATCGCTCGATCGGGTTCAGTTAACAGCCATCGATCGATCGCTCGGGTTCAATAATGCATAGCCTGCAGAGCAATCGCTTGGGTTCAGTTAGAGCCCAACGCCTCGCTCGGGTTCAGTTAGAGCCCAACGCCTCGCACACACGCGCGTACGTACGAGAGGAACGCGCATCGCTCGGCCCCCGACCACCCACCATAACCGGGGACTCCCCGATATTTTCCGCGCCCTCGCTTCTACCACGGTATTTTCCGTCATGGACGGCCCAAAGAATGTCATGCACCTGCGTCTCCGGCCCGCCAGGATGAAAAGCCCATTTTCTGTCATGATTTTTTGTCATAGAAGTAGGACCCCACCACATCTATGATGATACCGGGTTTTGTCACAATTATCGTCATAGAAGTGTCATAAGTATGACAGAAAAGATTTTCGTTCGGCCCAAAATGTCACGGATGTGTCTTTTTTTTGTAGTGCGACGCGAAGAGCGCAACTACCGTGAATGTCATCGCGAAAACTGAGCCATGGGTACATGATAAGCACGTGACACAATGCTTCTTCATAACAGACCCGAGCAATCCAAGCCGTGTTTTCTTGAGGAGAGGCAAAAGGAGCATCGTCAAAAGACTACGACCAGTATGGCAAAACTTAATGGAGGAAGTCGCTAACGAGGAAGACTATGACCAGTACGGCAACCCGACGAGGGAAGATGACGATGACGATGAAGCATATGTCCAAAGAAGAAGCAAGACTACAATACCTAAGAAAAATCGTACTCCATGGAAAAGGAAAAGTCACAATGAGGGGCTCAATTATTCGGCAACGAACAAGAAAGGGAAGAAGCTCACTCAGAAACGACGTCGTCGACGCTGAGAAACCATCATTTATATATATGTTCCTATTTTGCATACGCACTTAACCATTATCGGTCAAATGATGTAATATATATCGACTTAGTTATATACATTGTATCTCCTTCCCACCATGCATATGTGATGACCCACAAGTATAGGGAATCAATTGTAGCTCTTTTGATAAGTAAGAGTGTCGAACCCAACGAGGAGCAGAAGGAAATGACAAGTAGTTTTCAGTAAGGTAATGTGTGCAAGTGCTGAAATTGTAAGTAGCGGAGTAGTTTGATAGCAAGATAATTTGTAACGAGCAAGTAAAGGTAGTAGTAACAAAAGTGCAAGGTAGCCCAATCCTTTTGCGGCAAAGGACAGGCCAAAATGGCCTCTTATGATAAGCAAAGCATTCTTGAGGGTACACGGGAATTTCATCTAGTCACTTTCATCATGTTGGTTTGATTTGTGTTCGCTACTTTGATAATTTGATATGTGGGTGGACCGGTGCTTAGGTGCTGTTCTTACTTGAACAAACCTCCTACTTATGATTAACCCTCCCGCAAGCATCCGCAACTATGAGAAAAGTATTAAGAATAAATTCTAACCATAGCATTAAACTTTTGGATCCAATCGGTCCATTACGAAATAGCGCATAAACTGGGGTTTAAGCTTCTGTCACTCTCGCAACCCACCATCTAATTGCTACTCCACAATGCATTCCCTTAGGCCCAAAAATGGTGAAGTGTCATGTAGTCGACGTTCACATGACACCACTAAGGGAATCACAACATACATACTATCAAAATATCGAACACATATCAAGTTCACATGATTACTTGCAACATGATTTCTCCCGTGACCTCAAGAACAGAAGTAACTACTCACAAATAATAAACATGTTCATGATTAGAGTGGTATTAAATAGCATAATGGATCTGAACATATAATCTTCCACCAAATAAACCATAAAGTAATCAACTACAAGATGTAATCAACACTACTAGTCACCCACAAGCACCAACATATAGTTCTGGTAACAAGATTGAACACAAGAGATGAACTAGGGTTCGAGAGGAGATGGTGTTGTTGAAGATGTTGATGGAGATTGCCCTCCCCAAGATGGGAGAGTTGTTGGTGGTGATGATGACGATGATTTCCCTTTCCGGGAGGGAAGTTCCCCCGGCGGAATCGCTCCGCCGGAGGGCAAAAGTGCTCCTGTCCAAGTTCTGCCTCGAGGCAGCGGCGCTCCGTCCCGACAGTCTCCTCCTTATTTTTTTTCTAGGCCAAAATGACTTATATAACTGAAGATGGGCACCTGAGGTGGGCCGAGGAGGCCACAACCCACCAGGGCGCGCCTGGGGGGCCTGGCGCGCCCGGGTGGGTTGTGCCCACCTGGTGGCCCCCCTTTAGTGTTTTATGGCTCCAGTATTTCTTAAACAATCCATAAAAAATCTCCATGAAGTTTCAGCTCATTTGGAGTTGTGCAGAATAGGTGGCCTGACATAGCTTCTCCAGGTCCAGATTTCCAGCTGCCAGAATTCTCCCTCTTGGTGTGTTCCTTGCAAATTATGAGAGAAAAGGCATTAGAATTACTCCAAAAAGCATTACTATGGATAAAAACATTATCACTAATATTAAGAAAACATGATGCAAAATGGACGTATCAACTCCCCCAAGCTTAGACCTCGGTTGTCCTCAAGCGAAAACCGAAATCGGAAAACATGTCCACATGCTTTGAGAGAGAGGTGTCGATAAAAACAAAATACATACATAGAAGCATCATTTTGATTATTATAACAGCAACAAAATTAAACATAGGACTTTTATCATAGAACTTTTATCATATACTTCTCATGAATAAGTAATAGTTCATCACACAATCAAAGTATAAAGCAAAAACTCTCTTAGAAACCGACAAACTATGTTCTTAGTCAACTTTGCAACTACAATTCATCATCTTTTCAGGAAGGATCACGTGTTGGAGCCTTTAGGCAAGTCCACATACTCAACCATCATATAGTCTTCTATGATTGCTAACACTCACCTTGTACCCATGAGCAAAACGTTTCAACTGGACACATGGAAAGATAGGGGCTTATAGTTTCGCCTCCCAACATACTCACCTCAAGGGTGATGTCAACAATAATAACTCATGATATCTATATTCAACTGGACATATGTGCCTAGATCTTTCCTCACCACATGATGCTTGCCAAACGAGAAAAATAAAAGGAATAGAAGGAAAACTTTGACTCTTCGCATAAAAGTAAGTGCATAAAAATAAAGGATAGGCCCTTCGCAGAGGGAAGCAGAGGTTGCCATGCGCTTATTTGTTTGTATGCTCAATCCCTTAGTGCAAGAGAATGTCACGTTGTATTGCCCCTTAAGATGACAACCTTTATTATGCAGTCTGTCGCTTTTATTCTTTGTCATCCAAGTTCGTACAATGCTCGATTTTCTCTTACACTAAATGATCTCACACTTTTAGAAGCAATTTTTATTGCCTTTTTGCACCGATGACAACTTACTTGAGGGATGTTGCTCAATCCCTAGGTAGGTATGGTGGACACTCGAAAAAGATTTGGGTTTAAGGGTTTTTGGATGCACAAGTAGTATCTCTACTTAGTGCGGAATTTTTCGCTAGCAAAGATAAGGGGCAAGCACCACATGTTAAACGATCTATGACAATATGACTTCTATGTGAATATAAAAAAACATAAACCATTAAGTTGTCTTCCTTGTCCAACGTCAACAATTTTGGCATATAATATTTTGATGAGGGCTCACAATCACAAAAGATTTCTAGGATAGTATATCTATATGCGAATCTTCTCTTCCCTTATTAATTATTTCATGAGTTGCATCATTGACTAATGCTATGTTTGCCAATCTCTAATAAGTTTTTCTACTTATACTTTTCCTTATGTGGTCCTATGACCTACCATAGGATTAGTATATAATCTTATTGATTTATTTCCTTTATCTTTTTCATTCTTTATTTCTTTTCTTTATTTGCAACATGAAAGTAAAGAAAGCAAAAACTCAAACTAACTTTATTATATAACTTGCACACGATTACAAGGATAGATCACTAAGCAAACTCTCAAAGAAGAAAGGATCGAACTAAACTTTATTTCATCTAAAAGCAAATGATCGAACTAAGATAAGTAAAGCAAAAAAGATAGTGGGATGATACGATGCCGGGGCACCTCCCCCAATCTTGGCGGAAGACAAGGGGAGTGCCCATACCCGATACTCAATTCTCCTTTGGTGGTGAAGAAGATGATGGCGGTGAAGAAGATATCTTGTCCTCGGACTTCCATGGCAGTGGTCCACCATCATAAGAGAAGGAGTGAGTCTCACGGGTCCTGCAACTAGCAGCCAAACTCATACCTTTGAACCTCGCCTCATATTCAAAGACTTGGTTTTGGAGGTCATAGATCTGGCTTTGGAGGAAGTTGATTTGCTCGTTGAGGGTGAAGACGATGTCCTTTATGGGCTTGCCATCCACCTTGAGATCACGGGAAAGGTCTGCGATCATAAGGTGATTAGCATTGAGCCCACGCACCACCATCCCCTTGCACCGGAAGACTTCCTGCTCCATGGCTTCAAGCCTGGCCTCCACAGTTCTCGTGCCCTTGGGACCTTGCTCATCGCGGATGTACAGCACCCCCTCCTGCATCTGGATGGTTTGAGGGTGCTGCACCACCTCCCGCAGATAAGGGTTGATGACGTTCTTGAAGAACTTGTCCTTGGAGGAGCTTGAAGAGGCCATGGTAGATGGGATCTGACAGAAAACTGAAAGTGCAACTATCCCTGGATGGTTTTGGTAACAACATATAGCTCATTGAGCTACAGCTATTTCAAGATAAATATTTCAGGAAAGTTGAATGATTGGCATGGCATGGATTAGAATTGTGGACCCCTCAAAATGCTAAGGACACATATTAGCTCAAGATCAAGACTCTACATTTTACTTTTAGTGGTCCAAGATCACATTGAGTCCATAGGAAAAGCCAATACTATTAAAAGGGGATGAGGTGTTGCTTAATGGCTTACTTGCTCAAAATGCTTACTGATATGCTCCAAAAACCCTCAACCACCTTCTCATATCCACATATGTTCCAAACCAAATGTCAAACTCAGCCCCTCTGAAATATTCTATCTGGCGCCACTGAGTTCACTTGACATAGCCACTGCCACAAACCCTAGTCACTTCGGTCTCACCGATAGGGATCTCGGTCTTACCGAGATGGGATTGCAAACTCTCTGTTTCCCTTCATAACGTTTTGGTCCAACTGAGATGAGCGATCGGTCCCACCGAGTTCTTAATGCAAACTCTCTATTTCCCTTCGTAACGTTTCGGTCTCACCGAGATGAGCGAATCGGTCCCACCGAGTTTGCCTGACCAACTCTCTGGTTAGCTTATTACCAAAGTCGGTCTCACCGAGTTTGTGTAATCGGTCTCACCGATTACGTTATGCCCTAACCCTAATGAAATCGGTCCCACCGAGTTGACATGTTGGTCCCACCGAAAAGCCTAACGTTCACATTTTGAACTAAATCGGTCTGACCGAGTTTTCTGATTCGGCCTGGCCGAGTTTGGTGATTTGTGTGTAACGGTTAGATTTTGTGTGGAGGATATATATACCCCTCCACCCTTCCTTCATTCGCGAGGAGAGCCATCAGAACATGCCTACACTTCCAGCATACATTTTCTGAGAGAGAACCACCTACTCATGTGTTGAGGTCAAGATATTCCATTCCAACCACATAAATCTTGATCTCTAGCCTTCCCCAAGTTGCTTTCCACTCAAATCATCTTTCCACCAAATCCAAATCTATGAGAGAGAGTTGAGTGTTGGGGAGACTATCATTTGAAGCACAAGAGCAAGGAGTTCATCATCAACACACCATCTATTACCTTTTGGAGAGTGGTGTCTCCTAGATTGGTTAGGTGTCACTTGGGAGCCTCCGTCAAGATTGTGGAGTTGAACTAAGGAGTTTGTATGGGCAAGGAGATCGCCTACTTCGTGAAGATCTACCCTAGTGAGGCAAGTCCTTCGTGGGCGATTGCCATGGTGGGATAGACAAGGTTGCTTCTTCGTGGACCCTTCGTGGGTGGAGCCCTCCTTCGACTCGCGCAACCATTACCCTTTGTGGGTTGAAGTCTCCATCAACATGGATGTTCGATAGCACCACCTATCGGAACCACGCAAAAAATCTCTGTGTCTACATTGCGTTTGCTCCCTCCAATCTCCTCCCTTTACCTTCATGTGCAATGTTTTACATTCCGCTGCTATACTCTTAGACTTGCATGTGTAGGTTGATTGCTTGACTTGTGCTAAGTTGTGAAAATCTGCCAAGACTTAAAATTGGGAAAAGGCTAGATTTTTATTTGGTCAAGTAGTCTAATCACCCCCCCCCCTCTAGACATACTTTCGATCCTACAAGTGGTATGAGAGCTTTAGTCTCCATTTGCCTTGATTTCCATTGCTTTTGGTGATCATAGCCTTGGTTTCACAACCTAGGAGAGTATGGCGTCTAGCGAGGGAAATTACCACCGTAGAGGTTCTTACTTTGATGGTACTAATTTTGCTAGTTGGAAGCATAAGATGGAAACGCATATTCTTGGACATAACCCCGCCGTTTGGGCTATTGTGTGTATTGGCTTGCAAGGTGAATTCTTTGATGGGAGAGAACCGAACCGTGAAGCTACCACATAAGAGTTCAAGATGCTGCAATACAATGCTCAAGCTTGTGATGTTCTCTTCAACGGATTGTGCCTCAAAGTATTCAACAAAATCAGCCGTCTTGAGAATGCAAAGGAAATTTGGGATACTTTGATTGATATGCACGAAGGTACCGACTCCGTCAAGGAATCCAAATTGGATGTGCTTCAAAGTCAACTTGACAAGTTCAAAATGAAGGATGGTGAAGGTGTCGCTGAAATGTACTCTAGGCTTGCTCTCATCACAAATGAGATTGCCGACTTAGGAAGTGAAGAGATGACCGATAGATTCATAATCAGGAAGATCCTAAGAGCCTTGGATGGAAAATATGATACCGTGTGCACATTGATCCAAATGATGCCCAATTACAAAGATCTCAAGCCTACGGAAGTCATTGGAAGAATTGTTGCTCATGAGATGTCACTCAAGGATAAGGAAGAGCTTCACAACAAGTAAAGTTGTGCTTACAAAGCCTCATGTGATGCTCCCACATCTTCAAGTGAGAAACAAACATTCAATGAGGAACTGAGCCTAATGGTGAAGAATTTCAACAAGTTCTACAAGAGTAGAAGCAAGGAAAGAAGTTCCAAGTCAAGGTCCTACAATGACAAAAGATCTTTGAGTCGTGAACGTAATTGCTACAATTGTGGAAGACCCGGACACTACTCCAATGAGTGTACGCCCCCCTACAAAAGAAGAGAAGATTCACCCGAAAGGAGAAGTAGAAGAGAAGAATCACCACCAAGAGAAAGGAGGAGTAGAGATGATCGTTATGAACGAAGAACCTCTCGCAGAAGCAAGGACTCAGAAAGGAAGGACAAATCATCAAAGAGCTACACAAAACGAAGACATCAAGCTCATGTTGGTGAATGGGTATCCGGCTCCGACTCCGACCATCACTCCGAGAGAAGTTATCACTCCGACTCCGAATATACTCAAGATGAAGGTGTTGCCGGTCTAGCACTTGTGTCAACCAACTCCTACGACATATTTGATTCACCAAATGAAGGAATTGGAAGATGCTTCATGGCTAAAGGCCCAAAGGTATCACACCCCGAGTATGTTGATTTCAATAATGATGAAGATGATTTGCTAGGTGATGATGATTTACTTGTTGACAACTCTAGTGATGAAAACTATGATGAACTTGCTATTAATCATGATAATCAAGATAAAAAGAATGATGATGATAAGAAGGAGATTGAGTGTCTAACTAAAGAACTAAACACTCTTAACTTAGCTCATGAAACTATCTTGGAAGATCATCGAGAACTTTTAAAGACTCATGAAAAGTTACGCTTTGAAAAGCTCAACCTTGAGCAAGAGCATGAGTTCTTAAAAGCAATCAATGATGATCTTCGCAAGAAAAGTTCTTATTACATTGCCAAGCGTTTACTCTTTTTTACTTACATGCCAAAAGTTAAATCTAGCAACAAGAGTAAGAAAGATTCTTCTTCTAGTAGTAACAACAATCATGTTAAATCCAATGTTGTTGCTTCTAGTAGTTCTCTTGATTCCACTAATGATTCTCTTAGCCAAGTTACACTTGAGCAAGAAAATAGCTTATTGAAGGGAATTATAGAGAAAGGTGTTTACAAGAGCCTTGCCGGGAGTAAGCAATTTGAAGAAATTGTATGCAAGCAAGGAAGACACCGGGAGAATCAAGTTGTTGGTTTTGAACGAAAATTCAATGCCAATAGAGTTGAGCGGGAAGAAGATCAATACCCCAAGACGAAGTTTGTTCCTCAACAAGAGAAGTATGATCTCAAGATGATCTTCCACAACAAGACCACAAGCTAAAATGCAAGGACAAGCTTCAAGAGGAGATTGATGCATTTGAAGAAGCTCCTAAGGCCTTGGTCAAGTGGGTTCCCAAGACTACATCAAGTATGACTACAACTCCAAGGATTCCCATCAAGATGATGTGGATCCCAAAGAAGAAGAACTAGAGAGTTCTTGAAGGTGACTCCGCCAACATACTTCACTCATATCATTTTGGTGAGGACAAGTGCAAACAACTTCCACATCTTGCACTAGTTCAAGGAGTCACAAACCCTCTTGTTGGTAAGACAAGGGACAAGGTAACCTAATGTTTTCATGGACATCATCTTGTGAGTACATCACTCTATGTCTATGGATATCCTTATTTGTTCCTTGTGGGACTAACCCGTGTAGGTATTGAAAGTGCAACTCACTCCAATGGATTGCTCCGAATGATCTACATCAACATTGAGCGTCCACATCTTCAACATCTACATGAAGTCATCATTGACAAAACCCAAGGTTAGTTCATCCCTCTTAGGGGGGATATCACATCTAGGGGGAGCTTTACTCTAATCAATTGAGCTAAAGCAACTCTAATGATGTGAACACAACAATGCTTTATGTAAAAGTGGTAACCCCACTTGTGCTTAAACGATGAGTATGACCTATGATCAAATGTTCTCATTTGACTCCTAAGTCAATATACTCATATATAGATGACCTAGTAATCACCAATTGCTTGATAGATGCTAGAGTGTTTGTGCATGCTTTGTCACATATTTCAATTGCCATTTTATTGTGTGAGCATGTTGATTGCATATTTTACTCATTCGAGGACATCCATTTGTTGCTTTGATTGTTTGGATTTTTCTCTTTTGCCAAATGGATGGACAAGAATGCCTAAGAACTCCCTCTAGCTATCTATGCTTTTCTCATCTCAAACTCTATTCATGCTACATCACAAAGTTTGATCAAGTCAGATTCGAACCACTCTGTGTGAGGAGCACTCGGAGTCCCCGATTCATCATAGACTTAAACTTGCAAAACTTGTTTGTGCATTTCGGTATGACCGAGTCATCCACTTCGGTCACACCGAGTTCACTAAGTTGATCTAGGTTTTCCATCTCGGTGCAACCGATTTGAACCTTTCGGTCACACCGAGTTGCAGTAACCGCTTGCGATTCTGCATCTCGGTGCCACCGAGTTGTTCCACTCGGTCACACCGACAGGGTCGGGATATATATATATATATCCACGAGTGAGATTTTGGTAATTTCTTCAAAAGCCCTCAGCCCGCGCGTATCCTGCTCTGCCTCCTCGGGTCTTCGGATCATCTCCTTGTCGCCAGCGACCTCCCGCCACTGGTTTCCGTTGCTGTCAACGGAATTTTGCTCCGCCGTTATGGCCGTAGCGAACTCCCGCCGAACTAGGGTATGGGTTCGATACTTTGTGCTATTTCCTTACTCCGATTCCTAGCACATTGCTTTGCCATGATCATTGCCATGTATGAAAACAATCTATCCAGAGAAAACATCCTTTAGGTTAGGTTTGATTCAAAAATTTAGGGTTAGGTCTCCGCTGAACTCATCTCGGATCGACCGAGTTGTAGAAATCGGTCTCACTGATTTGGCTTAGGCCATTGCACATGCGTTTTTCGGTCTGACCGAAAATTGCAAATCGGTGTGATCGAGTTCAACTCTCTGTGAAACCCTAGCAATCTCGGAGCCACCGAACTGTGACTCGGTCTGACCGAGTTCACTAGTTTAGGTTCCAAAAGTTGCTTCGGTGTCACTGAGTTTAACAAATCGGTAGCTCCGAAATGCTTTCTGTGGAGAAGTAAAACTAAGTTTTTGACTCATCTGTTTTGCAAAAACTCTGCACTTTGTGATGCTCATCTATTCTACCTCATCTATATCTATTCACAGGGTTTGCTATCAGTTTGCTTGCCAAGATGTCTGACCAGAGTGACAGCCAGAACAGAACTGAAGAGCAAGTGCAAATGAGTGAGGGCACTAGTCCCTCAAGCAGCTATGATGAGGGCAGCAGGAGCACACCAAGTAACTTGCCCAAAGCAGCCACCGGATCACAGAAGAAGAGAACCTCAGATTCTGAGGATGAGGATTATGTGGCTGTTGAAGAAGAAGTGAGCTCAAAGAAGAAAGTATTGAAGAAGGAGTATGCCTCAGCTGCTGCAACCAAGCCAGGGTTGAACAAGAAGGCACCATCAAAAAGAGTTCCTATGTCTAAGGTCAGAGCCTCCACTCAAGAAACTATGGAGTTCACTGTTGAACCCAAAGAGGCTGGAGATGGCAAGAAGAGGAAGGAGAGGGTCAAGAAGACCATTGCCAGAGTTATTGGCAAGTCCTCTATGTTTAGAGATTCAGAAGAAGAAGAGGAAGAGGAAGAGGATGCTGCACCAGCACCCAAGTCCCAGAAGCTCATGGGAGATGCTATCAAGTCAGGGGCTGCTCCATCAAAGCCCAAAACTGCTCCCAAAGCAACAGCTCAAGCTCAGAAGCCTTCTAAGCCAAAGAGAAGCACCAGAAACATTCCTGCTGAAGAGAAGAACAAGGCCCCAGTGCCTGAAGTTGAAGAAGATGATGAGGCCCAAGTGTTGAGAAGACTGAAACTAAAGATTCCAGACCACAATGACACTCATCCAGTGGCAGAGGACATGCACATCAGGAAGGATGCATGACTGAGATTGTGGAGACAGTCTGATCCATATGCTGTGAGGAGGAGGACTGCAGTGGACTATAGGCTCCACACCAAAGAACAACAAGATTTCTATGATACTATTCTGCTTGACAAGAAGCCAATTGTCTGTGATATGAAGTGGGTTGATTGGGAATTCATTGATGAGAATAAAGATCACTTCCCAGGTGTACATGAAAGCTTCAAAGCTTGTGGAGTTGACAAGTTTGTTGGACAGAAGCTCACAAAATGGAATGATGAGCTAATCATGCAATTCTACTCCACTGCTCATTTCTATCCTGATGGAAGGATAGCGTGGATGTCTGAAGGTAAGGTACCAATCAACTGTTGAAGAATGGGCCAAGTTGATGAATGCCCCAGAAGAGCATGAGGATGATTTGGATGTGTATGCCAACAAGAAGAAAGACCACAACTCTATGGCTAATATGTACAAAGAGATCCCAGATAAAGCTTTGGACACACACAAATTTGGGTCTGTACACTATTTGTTGTCTGGTCTGCCTACTATCAACACCATCTTCAGGCATACTCTGTTACCCAAATTTGGAGATCACAAGATGATTAGAGGACATTCCATCAACTTGCTGCAGATCTTTGATATACCACAAAAATTCAAGGTCATGAGTCTGATTGTGGAGACAATCAAGAGGACAGCTGCTGACTAGAAAAGATCTTGTGGGTATGCTCCACACATTCAGGTGCTCATCAACTCAAAGATGGACACAGGTACTTACTTGTTGGACAAAGAGCATTTACCCTTGCACCCAGATTTTGAAGATAACACAGTAGTGATGGATGAGGATGAACCTTCATCAGTGCAAGCACAAGAAAAGAGAGCTAAGGCAAAGGCAGAGAAAGCTGCAAAGATGCCAAGTATTGAGGAGGCATCTGAAGTGTTCCTGAAGAGCAAACAAGATCAACTAGCCCATCTGATTCAAGCTACATTGAGGATTGAAAATGGCTTTGGCCACCCTGACTCAGAATCAGGAGAGCTTGGAGAGGATCATAGAGACCAAGTTTTATGATCTTGATCTGAAGGTCGCTGAGATTCAGATAGCAGTTGAGTAGGTCCAAGAGGAAGCAAAGGAGAAGAGAGGACAAGGTACTACAGATGCTTTTCAGCGAGTGCCAAGAGGTCAGAGGTCAGCTGAAGTGCCAGTGTCAGATACAAGAGCTACTTCATCTCCACCCACATCAATAGCTTCAGTTCCACCTCCAGCAACCACTCCACCAGCTCTAGCTACATCAACTGATGCCTTCGTCCTTGGAGTTCCCTCTACACCACCTCCCGAAGACCAAGCCTGAGAGACGCATAACACTATGCATTTTTGAACTTTTTGGTAACTTGTTGCCAAAGGGGGAGAAATGTATAGATCATAGGCTTCGAGAGAGAGTGTTTTGCTTCTTTGTCTCTCTTGCTATTTGGTTGAACTTTATTGTGTGCTTGTTTGATACTCTATGTCCTTGTCTGAGATACTTGTATGATCATGTGTTTGATCATATGCTACTTTAATGCTTGCTTGGGTGATATTATCTCTTATATCCCATATATATATGATCATTCACTTTGCTTGGTGATGAGTGCAGGCTTTTAATTTCTATCATTTTGAGCGCTCCACCAAGATGTATGTGACATGGAAGAGTAACCCATGATCCTAATCGATTGTGCATTTGCATTCAAAAGAAAATTTTAAATAATGCACATATTTAGGGGGAACTCTTGCTTATCACATACTTCTCAAAGTGACGATGTATTTCAATCTTATTATCATTTGTCGAAGCTTTGATATATATGTTGTCATCAATTACCAAAAAGGGGGAG
The DNA here is from genome assembly GCF_018294505.1 of Triticum aestivum. Classification (NCBI taxonomy): domain Eukaryota; kingdom Viridiplantae; phylum Streptophyta; class Magnoliopsida; order Poales; family Poaceae; genus Triticum; species Triticum aestivum. The sequence goes on from NC_057805.1 coordinate 71,680,542, forward strand.
ATTGAAAGTGCAACTATCCCTGGGTGGTTTTGGTAATTATTAACAACATATAGCTCATTGAGCTAATGCAATTTCAAGATAAATATTTCAGGAAAGTTCAATGATTGGCATGGCATGGATTAGAATTGTGGACCCCTCAAAATACTAAGGACACATATTGGCTCAAGCTCAAGACTGTACATATTAATTTTAGTGATCCAAGATCACATTGAGTCCATAGGAAAAGCCAATACTATTAAAAGGGGATGAGGTGTTGCTTAATGGCTTGCTTGCTCAAAATGCTTAGTGATATGCTCCAAAAACCCTCAACCACTTTCTCATATCCACATATGTTCCAAACCAAAAGTCAAACTCGGCCCCACTGAAATATGCTATCCGGCGCCATCGAGTTCACTTGACATAGCCACTGCTACAAACCCTAGTCACTTCGGTCTCACCGATAGGGATCTCGGTCTCACCGAGATGGGATTGCAAACTCTCTATTTCCCTTCGTAACGTTTCGGTCCAACCGAGATGAGCGATCGGTCCCACCGAGTTCGCAATGCAAACTCTCTGTTTCCCCTTCATAACGTTTCGGTCTCATCGAGATGAGCAAATCGGTCCCACCGAGTTTGCCTGACCAACTCTCTGGTTAGCTTCTTACCAAAGTCGGTCTCACCGAGTTTGTGTAATCGGTCTCACCGAGATTATGTTATGCCCTAACCCTAATGAAATTGGTCCCACCGAGTTGACATGTCGGTCCCACCAAAAAGCCTAACGTTCACATTTTGAACTAAATCGGTCTGACCGAGTTTTCCGATTCGGTCCCACCGAGTTTGGTGATTTGTGTGTAATAGTTAGATTTTGTGTGGAGGCTATAGATACCCCTCCACCCTTCCTACATTCGTGAGGAGAGCCATCAGAACATGCCTACACTGCCAGCATACATTTTCTGAGAGAGAACCACCTACTTATGTGTTGAGGTCAAGATATTCCATTCCAACCACATAAATCTTGATCTCTAGCCTTCCCCTAGTTGCTTTCCACTCAAATCATCTTTCCACCAAATCCAAATCTGTGAGAGAGAGTTGAGTGTTGGGGAGACTATAATTTGAAGCACAAGAGCAAGGAGTTCATCATCAACACACCATCTATTACCTTTTGGAGAGTGGTGTCTCCTAGATTGGTTAGGTGTCACTTGGGAGCCTCCGTCAAGATTGTGGAGTTGAACCAAGGAGTTTGTACGGGCAAGGCGATCGCCTACTTCGTGAAGATCTACCCTAGGGAGGCAAGTCCTTCGTGGGCGATGGCCATGGTGGGATAGACAAGGTTGCTTCTTCGTGGACCCTTCGTGGGTGGAGCCCTCCGTGGACTCGCGCAACCGTTACCCTTCGTGGGTTGAAGTCTCAATCAATGTGGATGTATGATAGCACCACCTATCGGAACCACGCCAAAAATCTCCGTGTCTACATTGCGTTTGCTCCCGCCAATCTCCTCCCTTTACCTTCATGTGCAATGTTTTACATTCCGCTGCTATACTCTTAGACTTGCATGTGTAGGTTGATTGCTTGACTTGTGCTAAGTTGTTAAAATCTGCCAAGACATAAAATTGGGAAAAGGCTAGATTTTTATTTGGTCAAGTAGTCTAATCACCCCCCCTCTAGACATACTTTCTATCCTGCAAAAACAGCATGGGAAAATGAGGACAGAGGATTTCTCCGTGATACGGTGATCAACAGGTTCTGGAAGTATATATAGATTTTTTATCTTGGAGGACAAGCATACAGAAGAAAAATGGAGCATGGAAGATGTCGCAGGTGGGCACAACCCACCTGGGCGCGCCAGGCAAGCATAGCGCGCCCTGGTGTCTTGTGCCCACTAGGGGACGCTTCCTGGAAGTTTCTTTATTTCCAAAATTTTAAAATATTCCAAAACTGATAAAACATATTTTTGCGGATTTTTCGGAGTCTGTTTACTTACCGTATCACGTACCTCTTTATTTTCACGATTCTAGAGTGTTCCAGAAGGACTCTTTTATGTGTTCTTCTGGTGTCAAAGTTTGGATAATATTGCTTTCAACATTGATAGGCGTACCTGAGATATAATGCTTTATTCGTTACCCATTGACAACCTTCGGGTTAGTACCTTCGGAGTTATTTATTTTGATGCCTCCAGACTGGTAAACCTCCTCGATGATGTATGGGCCTTCCCATTTTGAGAGGAGCTTTCCTGCAAAAAATCTGAAACGAGAGTTGTACAAAAGAACATATTCTCCAACTTTAAACTCACGCTTTTGAATTCTTTTGTCATGCCATCTTTTAACTATTTCTTTGAATAACTTTGCATTTTCATAAGCTTGGGTTCTCCATTCATCTAAGGAGCTTATATCAAATAACCTCTTCTCACCAGCAAGTTTGAAATCATAGTTGAGTTCTTTAACTGCCAAATATGCTTTATGTTCTAACTCAAGAGGCAAATGAAAAGCTTTTCCATAAACCATTTTATAAGGAGACATACCCATAGGATTTATATGTTGTTTTATAAGCCCAAAGTGCATCATCTAATTTTTTAGACCAATTCTTCCTGGACCTATTAACAGTCTTTTGCAAAATTAATTTTATTTCTCTATTGCTAAGTTCAACTTGACCACTAGACTGAGGATGATAGGGTGATGCAATTCTGTGGTTAACATCATACTTGTCAAGCATTTTACGAAAAGCACCATGAATAAAGTGTGAACCACCATCAGCCATTAAATATCTAGGGACTCCAAACCTTGGGAAAATAACTTCCTTAAGCATTTTAATAGAGGTGTTGTGATCAGCACTACTAGTTGGAATGGCTTCTACCCATTTAGTAACATAATCAACAACAACCAAAAATATGTGTATACCCATTAGAGGAAGGAAAAGGTCCCATGTAATCAAATCCCCAAACATCAAATGGTTCAACAGCAAGCGAATAATTCATAGGCATTTCTTGACGCTTACCGATATTACCTATTCTTTGACACTCATCACAAGAAGAGACAAACTTATGGGCATCCTTGAAGAGAGTAGGCCAATAAAATCCAGATTGCAGTACCTTGTGAGCAGTTCTATCTCCAGCATGATGCCCTCCATAAGCCTCAGAGTGACATTTCCGTAGGATTTGTTCCTGTTCATGCTCAGGTACACAATGTCTAATAATACCATCTACTCCATCTTTATAAAGATGTGGGTCATCCCGAAAGTAATGTCTTAAATCATAGAAGAATTTTTTCTTTTGCTGGTATGTAAAGCTAGGTGGTAAATATTTAGCAACAATGTAATTATCATAGTCAGCATACCAAGGAGTAGTATTGGCAACATTTATTGCAGCTAACTGCTCATCAGGAAAACTATCATCAATAGGTAGTGGGTCATCAAGCACGTTTTCAAGCCTAGACAAATTATCAGCTACGGGGTTCTCAGCTCCTTTTCTATCAATGATATGTAAATCAAATTCTTGTAAGAAGAGAACCCAACGAATAAGTCTAGGTTTACCATCTTTCTTTTCCATAAGATATTTAATAGCAGCATGGTTTGTGTGAACAGTTACATTGGAATCAACAATATAAGATCTAAATTTATCACAAGCAAACACCACTACTAAGAATTCTTTTTCAGTAGTAGCATAATTTCTCTGAGCACTATCTAGAGTTTTACTAGCATAATGAATAACATTAAGTTTCTTATCAACTCTTTGTCCTAGAACAGCACCAACAGCATAATCACTAGCATCACACATAATTTCAAAAGGCAAGTTCCAATCAGGTGGTTGAACAATAGGTGCTGATATTAAGGCTTTCTTGAGTGTTTCAAAGGCTTCTAAACAATCATCATCAAAAACCAAAGGAATATCCTTTTGCAAAAGATTAGTAAGAGGCCTAGAAATTTTAGAGAAGTCTTTGATAAATCTCCTATAGAAACCAGCATGCCCTAGGAAACTACGAATACCTTTGATGTCCCTAGGACATGGCATTTTCTCAATTGCATCAACCTTAGCTTGGTCCACTTCAGTACCTCTTTCAGAAATTTAATGACCCAAGACAATGCCTTCATTAACCCTAAAGTGGCACTTCTCCCAATTCAAGACAAGATTTGTTTGTTAACATCTCTGCAAAACTCGCTCAAGATTGCTTAAACAATCATCAAAAGACTTCCCATAAACAGAAAATTCATCCATGAAAACCTCAACAATATTTTCACAAAAGTCAGAGAATATAGCAGTCATGCATCTTTAAAAGGTAGCAGGTGCATTACATAAACCAAAAGGCATACGTCTATAAGCATAAGTTCCAAAGGGGCAAGTAAAAGTGGTCTTTTCATGATCAGGTTGAGAAACAGGTATTTGTGAAAAGCCACAGTATCCATCTAGGAATCAAAAGTGTGTGTGCTTAGATAATCTTTCAAGCATTTGATCAATAAAAGGCAAAGGGTAATGATCTTTTCTAGTTGCTTTGTTTAATTTTCTGTAATCAATTACCATTCTATAACATGTAACAATTCTTTGTGGAATAAGTTCATTCTTATCATTAGGAACAACAGTAATACCTCCTTTCTTAGGGACACAATGAACAGGACTTACCCATCTACTATCAGCTATAGGATAGATTATACCTGCTTCTAGAAGTTTTTGGATTAAACCGACGTTGGTGATCAACAATGGGTTTAGCATCAGGTTCCATATTAATTTTGTGCTGACATAGAGTGGGACTAATGCCCTTTAAATCAGCAAGAGTCTATCCAATAGCAGCCCGGTGCTTCCTTAGAACTTTCAATAATCTTTCTTCTCCATGTGCTGAAAGGTTAGCACTAATAATAACAGGATATATTTTCTTTTCATCGAGATAAGCATATTTCAAAGTGTCTGGCAATTGTTTTAATTCAAGATTTTCAATAGGCAAATTGTGTTTAAGCAGAGGACATTGTTCAGAGGAAACCTTATCTATTTCATTTCTTTCATGCATATGTAAATCATTTTCATGGTATAGCAAATATTGTTCTAAAGGATCAATAGGTGGAACAATAATAGAAGCAAGACCAATTAAATCATCCTTACTAGGAAATTCTTTTTCATGATGATTTCTACTAAACTTGGAAAAATTAAACTCATGACACTCATCACCAAAGCTAACACCAACAGTTTGTTTCTTACAATCTATCTTGGCATTAACTGTATTCAAGAAAGGTCTACCAAAGATAATGGGACAAAATTCATCTTGTGGGGAACCAAGAACAAGAAAATCAGTAGGGTATTTAATTTTCCCACACAAGATTTCAACATCTCTAATAATCCCAACTGGTGATATGGTGTCTCTATTAGCAAGTTTAATAGTAACATCTATTTCTTCTATCTCAGCAGGTGCTATGTATTTCATGATTTATTCATATAAAGTGTAAGGAATATCACTCACACTAGCACCCATGTCACATAAACCATGATAACAATGATCTCCTATTTTAATTGAAATAACAGGCATGCCAACAACAGGTCTATGTTTATCTATTTTACCAGGTTTAGCAATTCTAGCAGCTTCTTCACAGAAGTAAATAACATGCCCATCCATATCTTCTTCCAAGAGATATTTAACCATAACAATACTAGGTTCTACTTTAATTTGTTCATCAGGTTTAGGTGTTCTAATATAGCTTTTGTTAACCATAGTTGAAACTTTAGCATGTTCCTTAATCCTAACAGAGAAAGGTGGTTTCTCAATATAAGCAGAAGGAACAACTGGATCAACATTGTAAAGTATAGTTTCTTCTTTAACTGGTACTGGTTCTTTAATTTCTTTTTTTAATGGTGGGTGATATTTAAACCACTTCTCCTCAGGGAGTTCAACATAAGTAGCAAATGATTCACAAAAGGAGGCTACTATCTCAGAGTCAAGTCCATATTTAGTGCTAAACTTTTGAAAAGCATCAGTATCCATAAAAGATTTAACATAATCATACTTAAGTTTAATACGTGACTCTTTACCTTCGTCGAGTTCGCTAACTTCAGAGTTGCGTTTAATTCTTTCCAAAAGATCCCATCGGAATTAAATAGCCTTCTTCATAAATGAACCAGCACAAGAAGTATCAAGCATGGTTTGATCATTACCAGAAAGCCGAGCATAAAAATTCTGGATAATAATTTCTCTTTATAGCTCATGATTGGGGCATGAATATAACATTGACTTAAGCCTCCACTAAGCTAGAGTGATACTTTCTCCTTCACGAGGCCAATATATATATATATATATATATATATATATATATATATATATATAAAATTCTGATCATGATGAACTAGATGCATAGGATAAAAATTTTGGTGGAACTCCAATTTCAAACGATTCCAATTCCATGATCCAATATCATCACATAGCCTATACCATGCCAATGCTTTTCCCTTCAAATATAAAGGGAAAACCTTTTTCATCACTTCATCCCTGGGTTAACCTGCAAGCTTAAACAATCCACAAATTTGTTCCACATATATCAAGTGCATATCAGGATGCTCGGTTCCATCTCCTGCATAAGGATTTTTTTGACTGGAAACTGTAGGGGAAACCCCCACAGCCTATCAAAAATTTATTATTAAGAAAAGGATACAAATACAAAGGGAGGATTACAAGGGGTAATCAAACTAATATAAAGAGTAGAAGAACAAAAAGAGAAGATTACAAAACAAGGGCCTCAAGGAGGCAGAAAAGAGACCCATCTGAGGAGGTCATCCTTGTAGGTAGCTTTCACTATATATTGCATCATACTAATATCATGAATGAATGCACCTCTCCATTTATTAAACCTAGCTCTCTCATGCCTGAACACTTTTAACATTCCTGATGATCCATATATTCTAGCATGCAATAAAAACCACTTCAGTGAAGAAGGGCTTCCCAAAGCTTCTTCTAGCATTGATAACCAAATCAGCCATGGAGTCACTAGATGATCAATCAACTTGCAAATAGTTCCAGACTCTGACACTGAAGTTGCAGTTGAAGAACAGATGATCTCTTGTTTCCCTGGCCTGCAAAGGGCATAGAGCACAATTGACTCCATCATCCAGATGCTAATTCCTCCTTTCTGCCATGTCTTTAGTGTTTAATCTGTCCATAATGAGCATCCAAGCAAAAACCTTGATTTTCATTGTACAAGAGGACTTCTAGATCCAAGTGGTCAATGGGTTAAAGGACTCTGATGCAAAAGTATGGGAGTAAAACATTTTGGCTTGTATCCCTTGGCAGTGCCATGCCAAAACCAAACATCCTTGGACCCAGGTGCTCTATTGTGGCTGTCCATCAGAGACTGCAGAGCGGTGAGGTCATCAAAAGCTTGGCTAGACAAAGGAAGATGGAAGTGTTGGAACATGTCTTGTGAGTCAAAAAAACTCTTTAACAGTGATCCGGGGGTCCTTAACATACGAAAAGAGTCGGGGGAATCTGTCCTGGAGATTAGAAACCTGTTGATCAAGCTGCCAGTTGTCTGACCACATGAGGGCAGTGTCACCCTCATTTATCTGCACCCAAGAACACTCTCTGAAGCTTTGCATGATCTTGCATATATCTTTCCACCAGAAAGAGCCACAATCAGTAGTTCCCTGAGGCACTCTGCCATGATAGTAAGAGTCCCAGATTACACACACCTAGGGAAGATCCTTCTTATTGAGAAAGTTATTTGCATGTTTGAGCAGAAGAGCTACATTCTGAACACCAAGGTTGAGAATACCAAGACCTCCCTTGTTTTTTGGCCTACAAATAAGGTCCCAAGCAGCAAGTGAAGGAGCAGACTCACTCCTATTTTTCCTCCAGAGGCATTGCCTCTGAATTCTTTCCAGTTGTTTCAAAATTCCAACAGGAACAGCCAAACTGCAAAGGAAAAAAAGGGGCATAGAAGACAAGGCAGAATTCAGAAACCGCAATCTTTCTCCTTGATTTAAAAAAGAGGAGCTAGCTGTCATTCTTCTCTCCATGCAGTCCACCAAAGGCATAAAATCAGCCATTCTTGGCCTTGTAGTTCCCACAGGCAACCCAAGGTAAGTAAAAGGCATTTTCCCAATCTGACACCCAAAAGCAGCAGCTAATTCAGTCATCACAGCAGAGTCCACATTGATTTGTATAATAAAGGATTTGTGGTAGTTCACATCAAGACCAGTGGACACAAAAAAGACCTTCATCATGTCCTTCAGAGCTACAAGTTGATCCTTGTCAGCAGGCAAAATAATCAGTGTGTCATCAGCATACTGAATCACAGGGTAATCCTGGTCATGACAAGGTATGGGGAGGTGAAGGATGCCTCTTCTAAACATGTCATTAATGACAGTCTGCAAAATATCAGCAGCTAGGACAAAAAGGAAGGGGGAGACTAGATCACCCTGTCTGACACCCTTTTTGCAGATGAACTTCCTACCTAGAACTCCATTAAGCAGAACAGATGAGGTACCTGTGGACAAAAGCTGCTTCATCCAAAGAATCCACTTCTCATTGAAGCCCTTATATCTCAAAATTTGCACTATAGCCTCATGCTCAAGGGAATCAAAAGCCTTCTCAAAGTCCAGTTTAAGTATTATAATTGGTCTCTTGGACTGATGACACTGGTGCAAATACTCAAAAGTCCATCCAATGCAATCCTGAATTGTTCTGCTCTTTATGAAACCATACTGGTTCTTGTGAACACACTGCATGATCACCTCTTGAAACCTATGGCTGCCATCTTAGAAAGGAATTTAAGACCGATTCCAGTTAAGGAAATAGGTCTAAAATCACCCACCTCTTCAAGTGAGAGCTTTTTTGGCACCAGAGTGATGTATGAGTCTTAATATTTTCCAGCTGAGCAGAGCCATCAAAGAAAGCCTGGGCCAGCTCATAAAAATCCTTAGAAATTATGTGCCATCACTTTTTAAAGAAGAGACCATTAAACCCATCTGGACCTGGGGTTTTATCCACAGGCATATGCCTTAAAACATTATCCATTTCCTCTTTCTCAAAAGGCTTAGTTAGAATATCTAAACCATCAACATGAGTAATGAGGGAGGAGAGGTCAAGACCCATGACAATTCCCCTGGAAGAACCCATTCTGTTTTGTAAACAATTCCAGATAATACCCTCCATTTGTGAATGATCAGTGACCACAGTACCATCAGACAGCTTTAAACTGGCAATAGAATTCCTTATGTGTTTCTCAGTAGCCATAGCATGAAAATACTTTGTATTCTCACCACCCACTTTTATGTACCTGATAGTACATCTTTTCTTCCAATAAAGACATTGGAGATGAAGCAACTTCTCCACATGTGCTTTAACTACTTTTCTGAAATTGGATTCATGTCTATAGAGTGGCATGTATTCCTCCAGCTCATCCAAGAGCACAATAACATTATTACATTTGCAGACCAGGGTTTTCAGTTTGGAAATATTCTTCTGCCATCTCTTAAGACATATTCTCAGGGACTTAAACTTATCAGCTATCCTAGCAGTAATATGTCCCTTCCTGGATTGCTTTTGCCATGAAGAATCAACACAATCCATAAAACCATGTAGCTCAAGCCAATAATTCTCAAACCTAAAAAGATTAGACTTGGGAATAGAAGTTTTGATTGTGACCACACAAGGCACATGATCATTTGCAGTTTTGGCAAGAGGTAGCACCTCAGTCATGGGATAGTCAGATATCCAATCAACAGAGGTAAAGAACCAGTCCAGCTGCTCAAGAAGTGGGGTATCCTGCATGTTTGACCAACTGTAAGATCTACCTTTGATGGGTAGCTCCAAGAGGCCCAAGTTCCCAATTATCTCATTGAAGATGAACATGTCATTCAAATCACCACCAGGTAAGTTTCTTTTATCCAAAGATCTCAAGAAATTAAAATCCCATAGCAGTAGCCAATTTCCATCCACAGGAATATTCAGATGATACAACCAGGTGACAAAGTTATCCCTGGCTTCCCCCTGGCAAGGACCATAAACAGTCACAAGAGTCCACCTCTCATTGTTTTGCCTAGAAACGAACTCAATCACCACTACAAATTGCTGAACTTCCAATAAAGTCCCATCAAAGACAGAAGAATTCCAAACAACAAGTATTCCAGCAGAGGTCCCCAAAGAAGGAGAGAAAGCAAAGCTGTCGAATCTCTTAGGACAGAAACTTTTAATTGCTCTGGAATCAAATGAGGTACATTTAGTTTCTTGTAAGCAAGCAATAGCACAATGACTTTCATCAATTTTTTGTCTGACAGCACTTTGCCTATTCTCAGAATTTAAACCCCTGATATTCGAGCACAAAACATTTCAGCTTCTACATTGATTACTCATTAATAAAGATCTTTAACAGGTCCACACACCACATGACACACAATGTCATATGCCCAAAATGCACAGATAAGTCTGAACCAACATTATTACATTGCCTAGGAACAGAAAATAAAAACCAGATGCAGAGAGCAAATTTAGGGGCTTGCAAAACCCAGCATAAGATAAGCACACTATGCATGAGTGGCATCATTGGTAGCAGCAGCAGGATCCACCATAAGTGCATCCACAGTGAGCAGCGTTGCATCAATCTCCAGCTCCTTGCCGATTGTGTAACATCCCAAAATTCTAAATTTGGAATGTTATATTAAATAGATAGTTTTGATTGTTTGTTTGATTGTTGTGTGATTGATTGACTGAAAGTGAGTGAAATTCGAAACTTTTTGAAAGTTAAATGAGAGGGAATAAAAGGACTTTCCCAAACTTTCATTTTCTTTTATGATCTCTGTGAATTTGAATTCTTTTCAAATACAAAACCCTAGAGAGAAGATGACATGACTTCTTCCATTTAATTAACTGAAAAGGGTATTTGAAAATATTTGAATTTCGATTGGAACTATTTCAAATTCAGAAACTTTAAGCAACTCAATGATTTTCATGAGAGAAGATAAAATGACTTCTTCAAATTAGATGAAATGTGAGTTGGAAGTTTAAAAGAATCAAATTCAAAGTCCTTTTGAAATTATTTTCAATTTGGAGTTATTAGGGTTTTATTCGAATTACTTTTATCCAAAATAAAATATATAGAAAATAGGGTAAAATGATTCCCTACATCAGAAAATTTGAGAGAAATAAAATTGAAATCATTTTTGTATTTTTAAAATGATTTTATTGGATTTTATTAGAGCAGTAGCACTCTTTGAATTATTTGAATTTTTCTGGATTTTATTTGACTTTACAAAAATGTCCACATTGTAGAAAATGTTTTTCTGAAAATTTCGATATATCATATGCCTATATAATTTTTATTTATTTATTTTGTTTTTATTAATTTATTTGTTTGGAAAATCTTTATTTAAAAAAAAAAGAACTCTCCGCCGACTGGGCCGAAGCCCAGCCAGCCAGCCGACCGGCCCAGC
>NC_057805.1:71692366-71698911 GCF_018294505.1 Triticum aestivum
CGCCGCTGCCCCGCCTCGCTGGAGAACCGTTGGTTTTTCTCGCAGCCGGCCGAACCCTCGAGAACCGGTATAAACCGCAAACTGCCCCGGTTTATTTTATTTGTTCTCGGTTTTACCGTTAGATCGGTTTTTTTATTAGGTTGGATTAAATAGCGAACGTTCGTTCGTTTAGATCTATTAGTGAACGCTTTCGTTCGTTAGGTTCTGTTAGCGAGCGTTCGCTCGGTAGATTTTCTTTTTTTCTTTTTAGTTTTCGGCCAGGGACCATCCGTGAATATTTTATTTACAGATTAGTCCCTGATTTTCAAACGACTACAACTTTTTACTCTCTTGTCCAAATCCAACCAAACCAGCGCCTACTTCTTTGTTATAATCCCCTCTATCCAGATAATCACCTTGAACATGTTTTTGAAAGTTTTAAAATTTGATTTCAAACATATTCGTATTCAAACTTCTTTTGTTCGTAACTTGAGTTTTGTAACTCCGATTTAGTTGATTCTTTTTGCAAATGGAAGCTCTTGACCTAAACTTTCTGATAAGGCAAAATTCACCCAATTTTGGTACTGTTAGAAATTGTTTTATGTTGCAAGAGTCATTTTCTTGGTTTTGATGTTTTCCGAATTGTCTTCTTCGTTCTTTTCGATTCTTTTGCATGATTGCTTATGCGTGGTTACTATTGCTTGCTTACGATAGATTTAATGGAGTGTGACGAATAGAACATCAGGAGTTATGAGTGCGAATCATCTTCATCAACAGTACGAGGCAAGTTCACACTTTGATCATATCCCTTTCATACCCAGTTTTTATGCATTAGTTTCACCCTCAAACATTGCATGAGTAGGATTGATAACATGTGGGTATTGGGAAGTAGTTGATGAGGTAGGAACCTATTGCCCTGCATTCAAACCTTGGGAGTTACTATTACGTTATGCTTATATTGCCATGCTATGCTCGTAGACGTGGATTGGGTTTGAGTGTATTCCATGACAGATGTGAGATTGTTTACTAAATGGTTCAACTTAAGGTGGCTACTTTAATACACATCTGGGTGGATTGGTTGCGGGCACCTGGGGATAGACCAGTGCTGTCCATTTGGTTCGCCACCCAGGCTCAAAGGGATCATAATATTATTCATGCTAGAAACTTCCGTGTGCAGCCACAAGCTATTATGGGCTCTAGCATAGTTGAGTATGTTGCATGACCTCTTCCAGTGGTAGGCTAGCAGATGTAGGGGATGTAGGTTGGTACTGTCTACCCGGGATTAGAGTTAATGCTTCTGAAAGACTATATCTCGGTCATCCATTTCTCAAACACCATGTAGTGCGAGAAAACCAACGGAGGAGATCGAGTCTTGTGGGGAAAAGTGCGCAAACCTCTGCAGAGTGTACAAACTAATCATGATTAGCCGTGTCCCCGGTTATGGACATCTTGAGTATCTGGTTCTTGGATTATCATGTTGATCTCATCACCCTAAATTAATTTTGTTGGGTTTTTAATTACCTTTTAATTGGGATTGAGATGGGGATTTACCATTCTCAATGGTTTTCAACAAATTTGTAGTTAAATAAAAATATATTCCTTTGAAGTAGGGAAAAATTGGCTTTTCGCAAAAACATTACAACCATAGAGCTTTTCCACCAGCCATATATGCATGTAGTGATAGCCTTTATTCATCATTGCTCTATGGTGTGAGTTTGACAGTACATTCAATGTATTGACCCTTTGTGGCTGCAACATCTCATGTTGCAGGATCTTACAACGAGTAAGTGATACGTTAGGGTTACGATTTCTACACTCAACTTTGCCGTTGGTGTTGATGGGAATCCACAACCTTGTTGTTACTTCCGCTATTTGGATTGAGGTAATAGTATTTACGTTACTTTATACATGTGATTCATCTCTGTTATAAATCCTCGAGTACTGTGTGTGTCAGCATACCTATCCAGGGATGACACTTAAGCACAGAGACTTGACCGTCTGAGGTCGGGTCGCTACAAGATGGCATCAGAGCACATGTTGACTGTAGGACATGACCCCTAGAAACTGGCAAGCCCATAGGAAAGATTTTCTCTAAAACTTCATTTTCGAAAAAGATCTTTTACCTCTCTTCTCTTCTGAGCTTATTCAAATATTCCCTTTTAGTGAGACCATATCCCTTTCCCCTTTTGACCACACGAAGATTCAGCTGATGAGACCACTCCAAGAAGTACAAGATATCAGACAACTAAGACCACTTCGGGATGAAGAAGATATTACCGTGCATCTGAATAATGGAAACTACAACGGTTGAAGACTCCGAAGACTAGGAGAATTGGAGGCTATGAAGAATTTCCAGATTTAGTATGACCTAGGAAGGCTACCCTTATGGAACTTGACAGACTATGGAAGCTGTCAATACCCGAAATCAAGGTGTATCGGAGAAAGACCGGAACATGGAGCATTAGAACTCAAAGTTTTGTCAAGAAAACCCTAAGGCAGGAGATATCAATTATGGAATGAAAGCTCATGGCAGTAACATGGGCATAGACACGGCTAACCATGGTGTTATTGCCCGCTTATGCTATTGTCACCGTGCGGAGTTAAGCATGCAGATGCATGGAAGGATTGGATGGTAGGAGGCTGATGGAGCATCTATCGACAAAGGATGCAGTTTTAACCTTAGCTGGTGTATCACCAGGATCTGGAGTATTACATCAAGAAGTTTAAGATGGACCTGCATGAAGCCGTATTTGATCAGGAAGTATTTCGTGAAGAACTCAGGACCCAGAAGCTGCAAGCAGCCAAGCTAGAGGAGCAAAACCTCGAGATACCGGAGATTCATCAGGAACTGAAGGACAGAAGGACATGGTTCATGCCAAGGATGTTGAGACCCAGAAGTTTGGAACGCAACTCCAGATTATTGAAGGACGTCATGAGAGACTTCGCATCAACAGAGATGATCTGGCAAAAGAACTTGAGAAGGACAAGCACGATCGGAAGAAGCCATCGGAGACATGAACAAAACTTGAAGAGTTTGGCGACTTTGAAGATTTATTGACCTTTAGAAGACTAAACCCTTGTTATATACCTACGTTAGATGCGACGATTGTGAGCTGTCATTTGATTGATGTTTTTCCGACAGCCACAAATAAAATCTGCCTTTTCAAAACTTTTGTTTGTATTGGGTGCATCCCTCTCGATCTCTCTTATCTCACCCCAAAACCCTTGGATCCCAAAAGATGACGAATGGAGGTGGACGAGTATTTCTGAGATTCATGACACAACCAGAGGTAGCACACTGGATACGGAACATGGAAGATCGCATGAAGGAGCACAGTATTGAAGGAGAGTATATGGTTCCATACACCCTACGGAAGATCACACAAGGTGCTGCAAAATGGCGAGAGATACATCAACCATACAAGGATGGAATGGAACCAATGCTTGGGATGAATTCAAAATGATGCTACTGAGGTCCTGTCTTACCCGAAAGCCATGTGAACCTAAAAACAACAAGCCTTGTGCATGTAAGATTTGTGGAGAAATGGGACACGCCCATAAAGAACACAAGGATGAATGCCATAATTGTGAAGGAAGTCACCCAACTGAAGAATGCCCAACTAGGCAGATCACTTGTTTCTTGTGTGAAGGGACTACATACTACCCTGCTCAGTGTCACATTTACCCCATGGTACAAAGAACCATCCAGTAGAAGAAAGAAGCAATGAAAGGAGCCCTTATGGGAATTTTAGAAGAACCTGTGATGAAGGAAGAGGTGGAGGACACACCCGAAAAAGACCCAGTTAAACCCTGCACCAAGTCTTGCTATTCGTGTGGAGAAGAAGGACACTTTTCCCAGAATTGTCTGAAGGGAGATCTAGTAGCATTCCCAACAGTGGAAGTAGAGTATGACCCACAGGAAATAGAAGCCCTGATAGGCATGGAAAAGTCCAGGAAGAGAAATAGATTGGATTCCAGGAACAACCCAATTTTTGCACAGAAGGATCTGAGTCATATCACCTGTTACAGGTGCAAGAACATAGGTCATTACGCCTATAAATGTCGAAAGAAGAAATACGCCGATAAATGTCGAAAGAGGAAGCCAAGAGCCCAAAGGGCGGACACCATCCCCAAGAAGCCTAAAGACTTATCGGAAGTTATTTGTTTACGCTGCAAGGAAACAAGACACTATGCAAATAAATGTCCTGACAAGATGAAAGCTAGAGCTAAGTAGTTGAGAATTTAATATTGGTAATAAGCGTAGTAGGAAGCATTCTTTTTGGGGATATGGAGTGAGTTATGGAATGGAAGTTTGATATATTGTAATGAATTCATGAAATCAATTAAGTTCTTGTGTCATGATTTCATACGCTGAATCTTTATGAGTTGTTACTCTATGAAGAAAGATTTTGACCATTTTCGAGGATATGAGAAATATGGTCTATGGATGAATTTGTGCATTTTAAGGGTGGTAGTACCTGTGAGGACCCCTGACCCTTGAAAAGATAAGGATATTCCACAGAGTGGATTTCGGACAAAATAAGTGTGAGTTTTGTCTCGATATGTGGGATACCCCAAGAGTATGAAGGGAGGAAGTACTATTGGATATAAAGGAGATATGATGTTGTTGGATATGGAGCAATTGTAACTCCACGATGAGTCTGAGTAATCACGTCTTAGTTTGGAACCAATAGAAGGAAGAAGGACAATACAATTGGATGGAATTAAGAATGCTGGGAAGTTGGATGTTGGAGTAATGATCAGTTGCCCCGACAATGAGTTCAAGGATTACAAGTGATGAGGTGGGCCATAACCCACAGGCCCTAGGACCTGCCAAGGAGCAAGCACAATCTTGCTGAAGGAAAAACCCTGGAAGAGATTACGACTTTATCGATGGACGATCTTATAGGAGTAACGCGAAACCTGAGAGTTGTGAAGGAACGATAGATGTTTGTTTCGCTTGCAGAATCAATGGATTTTTCCGAACCCAGTTCGTCGACAAGAGAAATTCTGCAATGCTTGTGACGATGACCGAGTGTTAGAATGCGAGGTTCGCTAAACCATATACAGGGTAATGATTTGGGTGCGGGATGGATTGATCACCATACCGACTTACTCTTATTATTCGCCTTGCTATATGGGATGGTAAATCTGAGTGACTTACCTATAGTAGAGAGACGACGATCAAAACCTTGTTTCAGCCTTAGAATGGTAGGACAATTTTCCCTGGTACAAGCCTGCTATTGCCAATCGTAGGATATACGGTGAGGTTCAACCCATACCCATTTCCTGCAGGAGAGACCATGAATTGTTGACCACCATGAGATATCGATAGTTGTTTAGTATTGGCACCAGACCCGTCAGCTAAGAAGACCCAGTCTCGGAATAACCTTACCAAGATGAAAGGACAGAAGAATTGAGGAAAAGGTTATGCCGCTACCGGAAGAGCCAGAGAAGGAATTATCCCGAGGATCTGAAAAGATGGACACTGTCAATGATAAGGATGGAGTATATGAGTTTTGATGGAACCGTAACCATGTTTCTAAGGGTGGTAGCACCCAAGACCTCCAGAGACGATCGATGGATTTTGAGAAGACCCCCGACCCTAACCTATTTCTTTCTAGCCTATCCGAATCTCAAGGATGAGATTCATTTTAAGGGTGGTAGGTTTGTAACATCCCAAAATTCTAAATTTTGCAATGTTATATTAAATAGATAGTTTTGATTGTTTGTTTGATTGTTGTGTGATTGATTGACTGAAGTGAGTGAAATTCGAAACTTTTTGAAAATTAAATGAGAGGGAATAAAAGGACTTTCCGAAACTTTCATTTTCTTTTATGATCTCCGTGAATTCGAATTCTTTTCAAATACAAAACCCTAGAGAGAAGATGACATGACTTCTTCCATTTAATTAAATGAAAAGGGTATTTGAAAATATTTGAATTTCATTTGGAACTATTTCAAATTCAGAAACTTTAAGCAACTCAATGATTTCATGAGAGAAGATAAAATGACTTCTTCAAATTAGATGAAATATGAGTTGGAAGTTTAAAAGAATCAAATTCAAAGTCCTTCTGAAATTATTTCCAACTTGGAGTTATTTGGGTTTTTTTCAAATTATTTTTCTCCAAAAATAAAATATATAGAAAATAGGGTAAAATGATTCCCTACATCAGAAAATTGGAGAGAAATAAAATTGAAATCATTTTTGTTTTTTTAAATGATTTTATTGGATTTTATTAGAGCAGTAGCACTCTTTGAATTATTTGAATTTTTCTGGATTTTATTTGACTTTACAAAAATGTCCACGTTGTAGAAAATGTTTTTCTGAAAATTTTGATATATCATATGCCTACATAATTTTATTTATTTATTTTGTTTTTATTAATTTTGTTTGTTTGGAAAATCTTTATTTTTAAAAAAAAAAACTCTCCGCCGACTAGACCGAAGCCCAGCCAACCGACCGGCCCAGCGCCGCGCCTTCCCCGCGACCGACTCCTGTCGGAGTCCGGCCACCTCACGCGTGCGCCGCCGCCCGGATACGGCTTGGACTCCCGCTGCCGCCG